>NC_041231.1:2242641-2377206 GCF_002837175.3 Physeter macrocephalus | reverse complement strand
GGACAAAGGATTAATCTCCAAAATATATAAACAGGTCATGTAGCTCAATATTAAAAAACCAAACAACCCAATCCAAAAATGGGCAGAAGACCTAAATAGACATTTCTCCAAAGAAGACATACAGATGGCCAAGAAGCACATGAAAAGCTGCTCAACGTCACTGATTATTAGAGAAATGCAAATCAAAACTACAGTGAGGTATCACCTCACACCACTGAGAATGGGCATCATCAGAAAATCTACAAACAAGAAATGCTGGAGAGGGTGTGGAGAAAAGGGACCCTCTTGCACTGTTGGTGGGAATGTCAATTGATACAGCCACCATGGAGAACAGTATGGAGGGTCCTTAAAAAACTAAAAATAGAATTACCGTATGACCCAGCAATCCTACTACTGGGCATATATCCAGAGAAAACCATAATTCAAAATACACATGCATCACAATGTTCACTGCAGCACTATTTACAATAGCCAGGACATGGAAGCAACCTAAGTGTACAACGACAGACAAATGGATAAAGAAGATGTGGTACATATATATAATGGAGTACTACTCAGCCATAAAAAGGAACGAAACTGGGTCATTTGTAGAGATGTGGATCGATCTAGAGACTGTCATACAGAGTGAAGTCAGAAAGAGAAAAACAAATATCGTATATTAACAAATATATGTGGAACCTAGAAAAATGGTACAGATGAACCGGTTTGCAGGGCAAAAATTGACACACAGATGTAGAGAACAAACATATGGACACCAAGGGGGGAAAGCGCAGGGGGGGTGGGGCTGGTGGTGTGATGAATTGGGCGATCGGGATTAACATGTATACACTGATGCTTATGAAATGGATGACTAATAAGAACCTGATATATAAAATAATTAATTTATTTATTAAAAAATAGAACAACGATGGCAAATGATTAAACACTGAATAAAAAGCTAATCCATAAGTCTCTAGTAACGTTAAAATGGGGTAGCGGGGGAGTAGAGAAGTATTTCTTTAATAGATGTAATATGTTAGTCAGATTGACAGAATTAGAAAAACACCCTTTGGTGACCACCAACATCACCACGGATTCAGCAAGGATCATCAGTGGTGCCCGAATCCCTACATAAGAGTCTTACGGAGAACAGGATTCCCGCAGGGTGCCCGACAGCTTCTTCACTACAAGGACCCTAAGGGCAGAGACCGGCAGACACTGTCTTTACCACGTCATCACTCTCGGGAGCCCCGTCATGGGCCTATGCCTTCCCACTCCATCAGGTCGCCTATATGCTCGTCTTGCCAAGACATTTACCCTGAATCTAGTGAGAAGAAAACCACCAGACCCATCCAGAGTGTGGGCATTCTACAAGACAGCTGGAGCACACAGCCTGCTGATGTGTCCCTGCGAGGAAGGGTAAAAAAGGTGGGGGGATAACTCTAGAATAAAGGGGACAGAACTAAACGCGATACATGATCCTTGGCCAGCCCTGGATTTGAGTGTGGGGTACGGCGGTAAAAGAATTGCTGAGAAAACCAGGAAAATATGAACATGACTGTACATTAGCTAATAGTATTGGACCGACATTAAATTTCTTCATTGTGGTAATGGCATTGTGGTTATGAGACTTTATCCTAGTTTTTAGGAAATTTATACTGAATTGTTTTAGGAAGAAAAAGCCAGAATATCCACAACTTGCTTTCAAACAGTTCAGAGGGAAAAACAAGTATAGATAAATACTTGAAAATGGAGGAAAGGGCCTTCCCTGGAGGCACAATGGTTGAGAATCCACCTGCCAAGGCAGGGGACATGGGTTCGAGCCCTGGTCCAGGAAGATCCTATATGCCGTGGAACATCTAAGCCCGTGCACCACAACTACTGAGCTTGCGCTCTAGAGCCCGTGCTCCGCAACAAGAGAAGCCATCGCAATGAGAAGCCTGCGCACTGCAACGAAGAGTAGCCCCCGCTCCCCACAACTAGAGAAAGCCCGTGCGCAGCAACGAAGACCCAACGCAGCCAAAAATAAATAAATAAATTTTTTTAAAAAAAGAAAATGGAGGAAAAGTAATGTATCTATGAATTTATGATCATATCAAAACGATATGATATCTGGGACATGCTTCAGAATAATCACGGGAAGAGAAGTAAAGGCACAGGTGAAAAAAGCCTGAGCGCCTGGTAATCAGCGCTAATGGCGAGAGACGGCAGGTAGAGGCGCACTGTGCTATTCACTTGACTTCCGAGGTCTGAGTAGGAGCCTCCCTGCTCTGCATGCAAACTCTCCAACGGTTCACTTTCCCATGTGCAGTGAACTGACCTGTATTACTTGCATTTTTAGCAGCTTCCAAGGAATCTGAAGGAACCCCATCTGAAAAACTAAAACAATATATTTTAAAAGTATTACTCTAAAAAAAGTTTCACAGATAAATAGCCCAAGGGCGTTTTTCTTATTTAACATATTAAGAGGTGTCTCCACAGTAACTTCAGATTTGAGCAGAAGACAACTACAGACACACACGTTACCTATGAAATACTTTCCTCACCGTTATTAAAAAAAGCCGCCTTGCCAAGCTGTTAGGACACAGTGCCCACAGTGGCTCTGTGGGACAGCCACACAAAGTCTCTAAAAACACAAAGGTTTTTAGTATCAATATATGACACACTTTTCACATCTAAAGCAAGTTCTTTATGGGCTCAAAAACACAGAGGGGAAAAAAAGCCATCGGCTAGAGCACCTAATGATGTTTACAGAAATACGGCTTGCCTCTCGCTCACCAACTAAAATTTAAACTCCAATAAACAAAGTCCATTTTGGCTTACCTGTTATCTGCCATCTGAATGTTTTTATCTCCTACAAATTCAAAAAGAATTAACATTACTAAATATTCACAAACAAAAAAATTTTCAAATGTACTCTTTTCACAGTGATTTTCAGTGGGGGATGAGGACCTCGTAAGGAGGGGCAGGAGGGACTGTTCTGGGGTGATGGAAATGTCAAGACCTTGAATGGGGTACTGGTTACTTGGATATACACACTTGTCAAAACTCATCAAATTAAAAACTTATACGCCTTTCAGTGCAAGCACATTTACTCATAAAAAATTTCTCTTGTTGGCACTAAAATGACCAGACTTCAGAATAAAGACAATTCATCAATTTTAACTTGCCTTACGTCTATAACAGAAACAGGAACATTTATTTATGCTATAGACCAATTATTTTAGAGCAATTCAAAGAATTTACTGGTGCTCACATTGTCTTTCAAACCCTCACAGAATCATTTTAAAATTTTGTTTATTCTGTATGTTCTACTACTTCTACACTGAAGATGCAGTACTTGTGTAAAAACATCATGCAATACACTCAATTATGATCCCACTTTTACAAGAGACATATAAAAAAAGATTATCTGCCGATTAGGTGACTTTCTACGTATAAATATTAAAGGTGGGTTCTAAGACATTTATGACTTAAATAGAACTTGATATTAGTACAATTTCAAAGCCCTATCTAAATGCAGAGCTAAAAACAGTCAAGTTTGGTTATCGCATTTCCTTAGTCCTAGATGTAGTAAATCCACTTCAGATCCCCCTCTGAAGGGTGGTTTCAGGCTGACAACTGGTCGATGATTCATTCTTAGGTATCTGAGCAAAGTCCAAACCCCTTAATCAGTGCTTCAGGGTCAAAGAGAACAATAACGCTTCACAGTTAGGAAATATAGCTCCAATTGGAATTTATGAACTACAATTGTTTTAAGCGCATCTTTCTTAGGTAATTCTGTTTCAAAATAAAACATTGTAATTACTTTAAAAATTCGAAATACTACATAAATGTTACATTATCTTTTTCAAAAAGCTAAATGATTTAAGGAAACAAATGAAAATCAGGAGAGGAAAAACCCTCCAACGGTCCCCATCACCTTCTGCTGAGTCCAAAGTCACTCCACACAGAAACCCGAATTCCTACACCTCCCAGCTTAGCTCCTCCGAAATCTGCTGCATGCATACAGCCGCACCCGGGCTATTTCCAAGCTTTTTTTTTTTTTTTTTAAATAAATTTATTTATGTATTTATTTTTGGCCACGTTGGTTCTTCGTTGCTGCGCGCAGGTTTCCTCTAGTTGAAGTGAGCGGGGACTACTCTTGGTTGCGGTGCGTGGCCTTCTCATTGCGGTTGCTTCTCTTCTTGCGGAGCACAGGCTCTAGGCACGCGGGCTTCAGAACTTGTGGCACGCGGGCTCAGTAGTTGTGACTCGCAGGCTCTAGAGCGCAGGCTCAGTAGTTGTGGTGCACAGGCTTAGTTGCTCCGCAGCACGTGGGATCTTCCTGGACCAGGGCTTGAACCCATGTCCCTTGCATTGGCAGGCGGATTCTTAACCACTGCACCACCAGGGAAGTCCGAATCCCAAGCTGATATTCTGCTTTTTCATATATTACAAATGCAAAACATGAGACAGGCAGGTAGGTCTTCAAAATAACATCTGATGACATTTTAAGAGCTAATACACTTACCTTTTACCAGTTGTTAAATACTGACGTTTCCCCCCCATGATATACTTCTGATATTATCTACATGAACACATCTTAGTTTACATAGCTTCCCATCCCAAGTGACTCTTTATATGGCAAGAGTAGGATTGTGACTGTAGGATTTCTGGGTCAAAGAATAGGAATGGATACTGACACCTACTGCCAAACTGGTTACACACTGAAACCAACTACAATTTGGCTACGTAATTAAAGACTCCATTGTCTAACAATTATGTCCACCAGCACCTTCTGTGTAGACCACACACACCAACTGCTCTCTCTTGCAGCAGCTGTCACTGCCAGCTTAACAGACAGAGTCCCATTTTCCCCACCCAATCAAGCCACACACCTAATTCCAACACCTCCTGTACTAGCAAGGTCCCCATGTGACAGGCAATTTCCCACATTTTATACCCACAGCAACTCTAGCAGGGAGGGTACATCCCCAGTGCACAGAAGCGGGCACTGAGGATGGGAAGGGTGAGGTGACTAACCCAAGGTTACCTGGCTACTAAGGTGCGGACTGGGGTTTCTTTCAACCTAAAAGAAAGGAGGTAAACTAAGGCAAACTCCAGTTACCAGAAACAGGGTTTATTTGGGAACAGCAGAGAAAGTGCAATTCGGGACACACATACTGAAGTGAGCTACAGGTGAGTTCACTGAAGGCTTGGGGGGGGCGGGGTTGCTTCTTTGGGCAAAGAGTGCAAAAGGGGAAAATCCAATTAGGGACCATGCAGCAAGTGGTTCCAAGATGCGGAGAGATTCCTGGCAGATGCTCACTGGTTGGATAAATTTTGATCTCTAGTAAATCAAGCATTTATGGGAAATCAGTCCCACCATCTTTGTTTTCTGAAGGTACATGTTTTCTGAGGGTGCATGCGCAAGAGATTCTCCATTTCACATCCTTCCATTCCATTTTAGATTAAAATCCTTTCACATTCCCCCCTTTTGATTAAACTCTTTCACAAAAAGCACTGCTCGTCAGTCTTACTGCGTGGGTATCTCACTTAGTCAGAGGCACCATTAGCTGCACGTGGATTATGGGTCTCTCGGAGCTGAGGAGGACCATCCTCAGATGTCTCATCCCACGGAAGAGGAAAAGAGCAAGCAAATACTTGGCCTCATTTGAACAAAACAATTGAGAAATGGGGAAGCTCAGTTATGTTCCTCTGACGTGGTCAGTTCAGTTTCCATGGTCAGCTGAGCTTCAGGATAAGCCTTTATTCTGTAGTTACACACAGGAAAAAGAACTTTATTTTGTACATACATCTGGGAGAAAGACATTTGCCTGCTGAACAAAACAGGAGAAATTTAACCATGTGGATTATACCCATGGCCAGAAGTCCAATTATAGCTACTGACTAGAATAAACTTCTCAACCTGTTTCCCCAGCTGCCTATATTAATAGGTCAAAAATGGCCCAGGTCCCAGGGGTACGGCCTATTTCAGTTAATAGTTTGATATTATCTTCCATTATTTTTATTATTTTTTTAAATTAATTTATTTTTGGCTGCATTGGGTCTTCGTTGCTGCACGTGCGCTTTCTCTAGCTGTGGTGAGCAGGGTCTACTCTTTGTTGCAGTGCATGGGCTTCTCATTGCGGTGGCTTCTCTTGTTGCAGAGCACGGGCTCCAGGCGCGCGGGCTTCAGTAGTTGTGGCACGTGGGCTTAGTTGCTCCGTGGCATGTGGGATCTTCCCGGACCAGGGCTCGAAACCGTGTCCCCTGCATTGGCAGGCAGATTCTTAACCACTGAGCCACCAGCGAAGCCCTCTTTCACTACTTTCAGTTCCTGTGTTACTTTTCCCTATTTGTTAACATAAAAACAGCATTCTTGGGACCAGGGAAGTCCCAAGACTTCTGAGCCTGCGCTCTAGAGCCACAAATACTGAGCCTGCGTTCTAGAACCCGCTAGCCACAACTACTGAGCTTGTGTGCCACAACTACTGAAGCCCACACACCTAGAGCCCATGCTCCACAACGAGAAGCCACCGCTATGAGAAGCCCGTGCAAGGCAACAAAGAGTAGCCCCTGCTCGCCGCAACTAGAGAAAGCCCGCGTGCAGCAACGAAGACCCAACACAACCAAAAATAAATAAAATTTTAAAAAACAAAAAAACCCCCCCAAAACCCCAGCGTTCTTCCTCAAGCAGGCCACAGGTTCCCCCATGCTATGCACTGTGGAGGTTTCGGGCTCTGCAGTTTTGTAAGACAACTTCTGCTACGCCGTCTACTTGGGTTTGTCGATATTCAAAAGCTCTGACACAAGCATTAAGGTAGTAGCCATGAATCTGAAGAGATTCTTAACTGCCTTTTCAAGTTCTGCTACTCCAACCCAAGGGAGCGGGCTTCAGTAGTTGTGGCACGTGGGCTTAGTTGCTCCGTGGCATGTGGGATCTTCCCGGACCAGGGCTCGAAACCGTGTCCCCTGCATTGGCAGGCAGATTCTTAACCACTGAGCCACCAGCGAAGCCCTCTTTCACTACTTTCAGTTCCTGTGTTACTTTTCCCTATTTGTTAACATAAAAACAGCATTCTTGGGACCAGGGAAGTCCCAAGACTTCTGAGCCTGCGCTCTAGAGCCACAAATACTGAGCCTGCGTTCTAGAACCCGCTAGCCACAACTACTGAGCTTGTGTGCCACAACTACTGAAGCCCACACACCTAGAGCCCATGCTCCACAACGAGAAGCCACCGCTATGAGAAGCCCGTGCAAGGCAACAAAGAGTAGCCCCTGCTCGCCGCAACTAGAGAAAGCCCGCGTGCAGCAACGAAGACCCAACACAACCAAAAATAAATAAAATTTTAAAAAACAAAAAAACCCCCCCAAAACCCCAGCGTTCTTCCTCAAGCAGGCCACAGGTTCCCCCATGCTATGCACTGTGGAGGTTTCGGGCTCTGCAGTTTTGTAAGACAACTTCTGCTACGCCGTCTACTTGGGTTTGTCGATATTCAAAAGCTCTGACACAAGCATTAAGGTAGTAGCCATGAATCTGAAGAGATTCTTAACTGCCTTTTCAAGTTCTGCTACTCCAACCCAAGGGAAAAAGTCCAAAGGGCAAATGGCTTTCTATCTACTATGAGCGTATCTGTAGGCATCCAAACAAAATTGTATCCATCCCAGCTACGATGCGCTCTCTCAAGATGGGAGGAGAAAGAACCCAGATTGGGCCCAAGGGCGATGGAAGGCAGGGTTTTCCCAACTTCAGCACCAGGAGTGAGGACAATGGCTCCAAGCGTACTTCCCATTTAGGGCAAGTGTGGAGTATGCATTTCTTCCACACAGAAAGAAATAACCAGTGTTTTCTAAAGACAGCGTAAGCGTATATTCTCTTCCTGGAATAAAAGAGATCTCATGATCAAAATCAGTCATTTATACACAACGCATGATAAGTGGTTCTGTTTAGCACAGTGAGGACAGTTAGAGGAATATCTTAAATTTCAATACATTTGGAGTAACAGGTGAGTTTGATTACTGTGGGTGAGGTTCTGATGGAGGCTGGGGATTTTCCAGGGACAAGCTAGGGTGAATTAGTTCCTACCACTCAACAGATTTCTCATCAGTTCCCCATGAGGCACCACTGAAGAAAGCGCATCAGTTTTCCATTCCCTGTATCATTAAGATTTTCATTACCCCACCAAAGAGATACATGCTGGAGGAGACGTCAGTCTCCTAGATTCCAGTGGGGAATGAACCCATGACCATCTGAGTCACATACAAGTGTTACAAGGGTGCAGGAGGTAGCCTAGAGATTCACCAGTCCCATTAATGCTTCTGGAACACTTCTGGAAAGCTTTTGGGTAAGAGTCCAGACTTAAGTGAGAGGGATTCCTTTAGGGGTGGGGCACCCAATGGAATCCTGTAATGTCAGGTGCCAATTTAAGTACAGCGGCAAAGATGCCAAAGGAAGACCCTGTATCTCTGCCAGACAGGTTTCACCACCCTTCTAAGGATAATGGCCAGGCCTCCAGTTCAGGTTCATCATCACCAGCAATCAGTAAGGTTGGTGGAATGAGAGTTCTTGTAAGGTGGGAGCAAAGGGGTGCGTTACAGCCAAACTAGAGGGCGGCAAGGAGGCCAAAGAAAGGACAATTACAACTTTAGCGGCGTGACTTGGCTGAGTGATACAGAAGTGGCTGAAACAGGAGGTTTCACAGGCCGGGGCCGGACATCTCTGATCTCTGGAAAGCTGTCTGCTTCAGTCCTTAGAAATTCTTAGCTTTCAGTCTTGAGGTGGGCTGCAGGTCCACTCAGGTTTGGGGTCCTTTTCAAGATGGGACGCATGAGTCCGGGAGTGTCACTCTGGGAGCCCCGAGGCACAGGGATTAGTCAGTAACACCTGGCAGAAGTCCTTCCAATGAGGGAGGAGAGAGCCTTTATGCACAGCTCTCTGCCACTAGTTGAAGTCCCCAGGCTGTAAACTGACATCTTCATCTCCGGGGAGCACACTGTAGAAAGACTGCTCTACTACAGCACGATTATTCTCCATGGGTTTTAGACCCCTGCAAATGTGAAGTATGTGCCCTTTTATTAGTTGGGTCAAAGAAAGCAGAGGCTAAATGCTCTGGCCATCTGTGACTATTTCAAAGGGTGAGAATTTATGAATCCCAAATGTGGATCTAAGATTTAGAAGAACCAGAGCACTACTTTTGGCCAATGTATTTGGAGGGTTTCAACTAACTTAGCCAACCAGCTCTTTACAATTACATTTGCATGAACCAGTCCTGAAGACTGCGGATGATAAGCCTCATGGAAACCGTCCAGTAAAGTAGGTCCCCTGGAGTTCCAGGGGCGGGAGAGGTCCTCAAGTGGGAATGATCTTTTCTACAAGGACTTTAGCTATGGAAGAGGGAGTCACCACTACACGGAAACGCTTGAGTCCGACATGAAAACCGTTACTAGAGCATATTTATACCCATGAGTGGGGGCAACTGTATGAAATCCACTTGCCAGAGCATTAGCAGTCTGGTGAATTAAAATGTCCTGAGGTGGGACAAACAGGCTTCCTTGGGATCAATTTATGACAGGTAGAACAGGCAAGGCAAGAGCTTTTTGTGGTCTTGCTGATGTCTCTCTATCAACATTGATTTATAAAGGTTACCATTTTCTCAGTGGACCAATGGTTTAATTCATGTTCACTGGTCAATAAGGGAAGTTTTAGATTTTCTGGCAGAACCAGCTTATTACTGGGTTCAAACCAGAGCCCCTTTTCTTCATGGGTCCAACAGCCAGGCTTTCAGATTTCCAGTTGTGCTCTTCTCTTTCAGAGGCCAGCTGTTATCCTCCCCTGGCTAGTTCTCTTAGGTCTTTGCAGGGGGAAGAGCCTTTTGGACCATGACAGAGGTTTGGTCTATGGGTATCACAAAGGAAGTGTTTTTGCAGAGGTATCAGGGAGGTGGTTTCCTTTGGCTTCCAGTGAATCAGACTTGCAATGCCCAGGCCCTTTAATGATAGCTAGAGCTGCCGGCAGCAGCATGGTGTCCAACAGACTTTGGGCATAAGGGCCATTATTAATTTTATCTCCACTGGGAGTGAGGAAACCCTGTTGTTTCCATAACATTCCAAAGTACTGCACCACTCTACAAAGGCATACTATCAGTAAAGAGGTGTGCTGTCTTGCCTTTGACTAAAATGCATGTTTCAATGAGGGTATACAAGCAGACCTCCAAGGTACTACAGGTTTGGTTCCAGACTACTGCAGTAAAGCGAGTATCGCAGTAAAGCAAGTCACATGAACTTTCTGGCTTCCCAGTGCATATAAATGTTTACATTATATGGTAGTTTGTTGAGTGTGCGATAGCATTATATCTTAAAATACAATGTACATACCTTAATTTAAAAATACTTTATTGCTAAAAAATGCTAACCATCATCAGAGCCTTCAGCAAGTGGTGGCAGTAACATCAAAGATTACTGATCACAGACCACCATAACAAATGTAACAAAAATTTGAAATACTGTGAGAATTACCAAAATGTGACAGACACACAAAGTGAGCAAATGCTATTGAAAAAAAGGTGCCGATACATACCTTAATTTAAAAATACTTTATTGCTAAAAAATGGTAACCATCATCTGAGTCTTCAGCAAGTTGTAGTAACATCAAAGATCACTGATCACAGATCACTATAACAAATACAATAATACTGTGAGAATTACCAAAATGTCAGGCACATGAAGTGAGCAAATGCTGTTGGAAAAATGGCGCTGACCGATGCTGACATAGGGTTGTCACAAACCTTCAATTTACAAAAAAACACAATATCTGCGAAGCACAACAAAATAAGGTGCGCCTGTATAATTCAGCTTGTTGAGCTGAAGCAGCCAAAGTTAGGGCTGCAGCCTCAATAATCTCACATACCCAGCACAAAATTTACCATTTTCATTTTTCAGGTAAGAGCCATTAGTAAACCACATAAGATCAGGATTCATCAAGGAGGTTTCTTGTAAGTAGTCATGAGGTGTCATCTTGACACCATCGAGGTCAGAGTCATGGGGAATTTTATCAGTGGAGGAGGGAAGATAGGTTGCAGGGTTGAGACTGTTACACTGAATGGGAGTGATGCGGGCGCAGCGAGTAAGAAGATTTCAAAGGGGGTAAAATGGCTTGCTGAAAGGTGTTGAGTGTGGTGTGAACTCAAGAGAGCCTCAACGGTGTGAGGTGCAAAGATGGTAGCCTTTACTAAGATAAGAGGGCAGCAGCAGGCATAGCTCTAAGCCATGCCATATGCTCAGGCCAGGGATCTAACTGTTGGCTGTAGTAACCCAGGGGTCAGTGACAGCCCCATATTTTGGGGTAAATATCCCGAGGGCATTCCCTTCCTTCTCATATACAATAAGGAAAAGGGTAGCTGATAATCCGGGTATTCAAGGGTCGGTCGATTTATTAAACTTTCCTTCAAAGGCTAAATGATCTTGGTCATTCCAAACAATGAGGGCAGGTTTGCTGTTCTTTAGAAAGGCACATAGGGCGACTTCTCCGGTGGTCCAGTGGTTAAGACTCCAGGCTCCCACTGGAGCGGGCCCGGGTTCAATCCCTGGTCGGAGAACTAAAATCCCACGTGCCGTGTGGCACAGCCAACAACAAAAGGGGGCATATGGGGGCCAGAATCATTAAAGAGAAGTTTGGAATCCAGTTGCAACAATAACCATCTAGCCCAAGAAAACCCCGTAACTGACATTTGGTTTGGGGGTTTGGAGAGTTTAAAATGCCTTGAAGCCTATCGGGATCTAGGTGTAGTCTCTGTTCTGAGATTAAATGTCCTAAGATATCAAACATGAATTTGGACAAATTGCAGTCTTTCCTTCAAGACCTTATATCCCTTAATGGCTAAGATTTTTAACAGGTGAACAGTGTCTTTGTGGAAATTTTGGGAGGGCGAGCAAAGAAGCAAATCATCTACTTATTAGAGTAAGGTGGTGCCTCCAGAGAATTCTATGTCATTTAAGCCAGCCTTTAAAATCTGTCAGAAGAGGAACCTCAGTAAAGCCCTGACGCATGACTGTCCAGGTATATTGTTGTCCTTCCCAGGTAAAGGCAAAAAGATATTGTCTATTTATCAACAGGAATACTAAAAAAACATACTGCCTAAGTCGACCACAGTGAAAAAGCTGCTTCCAGTAGAGATGAACACCGACAGCACGTGGGGATTACAGGTGACAGGGTGGCAAAGAACTACAATGCTGTTTATTGCCAAAGGTCCTGCACAAATCTCCCTCCTTGGCTGTTGGGTTTTTTACAGGTAAGACAGGGCTATTACAAGGACTAGTGCAAGGGACAAAGAGTCCTTGGGCCTTACAGTCTTCTACGATAGAACTTATGTCCTGGAAGACGTCTTTATTTATAGGGTATTGTACGTCTTAATAGGAGAGGCACTATGAATTCTGCCTATGTCTGTTGAGGATTCTGCCCAAAGAGTGTGGGGGAGAGGTACCTGGTTAATAGTGGGGTAAGTCCAAAGCTTGGTCTTCTTAGCTTTGCAATGTAATTGAGGCAAAAAGGGGTTTAATCTTCCTAAGTGTTGACTTGAACTGAAGGAATACTTCTCCCTTTTGAGGGAAAAAGGCCCCAGACAAAGAGGTATGGGCTGGGAAACAGGGACACGTTGCAGTGTGAGGTGCCCACTATTGGAACATACGTAATACTGTGAGTAAGGAACTGTTTTGCTGTAGTTAGGCTGGGCGCTGACAGAGCAGACGCTGTGCCAATTAATACTATAAGGAACTTGTCTCTGATCTAGAGAAGAGTCTTCCCCAAGCTATTTAATGGACGGACAGGGAACAGTCCCTGTGTGTCCTCTGAGTCACATCCTTGGGGTGGGTTTGGCTGTTGGTTCTTGGAGGGTTGCAAGTGTTTGGATTTCAATTTATAGCAATCCTTTCTCCAACAGCCAGATCTGCTTTGAGTCTGGATTTCAATTTATAGCAATCCTTTTTCCAACGGCCAGATTTGCTTTGAGTCTCCATCTGCGGGAATTGTCTTTCTTTTGGTGTCATCTTCTGGGGTACGAGCCAATTGAGTGGCCAAAGTGACAAGATCAGGGTAGACACTGTCTCCCATTCTATACAGGTTCTTCTGACTAACGGGGTAAGTCCTTGGTTAGATCATTTACAAACGTGGAATTAAAAGCCACCTGGGTGGATTCAGCATCTGTGGGAAGCCTGAAATTTTCCTTGAAAACAATCTGGAGCCTGCTCTAACAGTTATGGACAGATAAGCAGGCTTTTGGGTGCATGCCTGAATCTTATTCCAGCCCATGGACTTGGGGAAGGCTCTAGGGATGGCTTCATGCAGGCTTTTGGCTGTACTGCCAGCCTGATCACATAAAAGGGCTGGGGTTGGTTTCGTTTAAGCCTAAGAGATTGGACTTCCCCGGTGGCGCAGTGGTTGGGAATCTGCCTGCCAATGCAGGGGACACAGGTTCGAGCCCTGGTCCGGGAATATCCCACATGCCGTGGAGCAACTAAGCCCGTGGACCACAACTACTGAGCCTGTGCTCCAGAGCCCGCGAGCCACGACTACTGAAGCCCGCATGCCACAGCTACTGAAGGCCGTGTGCCTAGAGGCGTGCTCTGCAACAAGAGAAGCCACCGCAACAAGAAGCCCACGCACCTCAAGGAAGACCCAACACAGCCAAAAATAAATTAAAAAAAAAAAAAAGAATCCGCCTGCCAATGCAGGGGACTCGGGTTCAATCCCTGGTCTGGGAAGATCCCACATGCCACAGAGCAACTAAGCCCATGCGCCACAACTAATGAGCCTGCATGCTGCAACTACTGAAGCCTGCGCTCTGTAACAAGAGAAGCCACCGCAATGAAAAGCCCGCACACCGCAACGAAGAGCAGCCCCCGCTCAGAGCAACGAAGACCCAACACAGCCAAAACTTAATTAATTAATTAAAAATAAATAAATCAATCAAAATTTAAATTGGGGGGTGGGGGGGAAGCCTAACAGATGGTTCGGGGTTTTCTCAACTGGCTGTTTTAGTCCAGTGCTGGGCTTGACTTATTTTAGACAAGCATGTGGACTGTTTGATAGAGATTGGAGGGACCAAGCTGGTAAATCAGGGTCACGATACTGAATTCCTCACCAAATCTACGAGGATCCACGTTACCTTGGGAAAGTCCTTATAGCCCTAAGCCTTTTTTTTTTTTTCTTTTAAAGATATCCTTGATGTGGACCATTTTTAAAGTCTTTGCTGAATTTGCTACAATACTGCTCCTGTCTTATGCTTTTCAGTTTTTTGGCCACAAGGCATGTAGGATCTTAGCTCCCCGACCAGGGGTAGAACTCGTGCCCCCTCTGCATGAAGGTGAAGTCTTAACCACTGGACCACCAAGGAAGTCCCTAGCCCTAAGCTTGACCTTTGCCCATGGGGTACAGGAAGTTTGCTATGGTTTAGCAGGATCCTCAGAAGGTCTAATTTTGAAAGAGAAGTTTTAATGGGCTTGGCAGGTAAGGGTTCAGTGCCAGGAAAGAAAGGAAGTTCAGAGAGAGGGGAGGGATAAGGAGGCAGCAAAGAGAGAGATACAAAGGAGATGGAGCAATAAGGGTAGGAGGGACCTCAGCTCACATCAAGAAAGAGGCCAATGACATTTTAAAAATCCACCTTTAGCTGCTTATTTGCTTCAATTTGGAAACGGTATTTGGTAAGGAGGCAATTTTATAATCATGAACCCATTTAGAAGCCTCCAGATAACAATTAAAATAACTACCCGATGTGGATGGTTTAATCTGGTAACCATGGTCTTCTAACTTGGTTCGGAGAAAAACACGTTTGGGGACATAAAAGGTTCCTTGTAACGGCCACTGAAGTTCTAAGTTATCCTTAGTAAGACTGGTCCATTTAGTCAAAAATGTCTATGAGGAAAGATAATAATAAAACACATCAGATGGGACTTCCCTGGTGGCGCAGTGGTTAAGAGTCCACCTGCCAACACAGGGGACACGGGTTCGATCCCTGGTCCAGGAAGATCCCACATGCCGTGGAGCAACTAAGCCCGTGTGCCACAACTACTGAGCCTGCACTCTAGAGCCCGCAAACCCCAACTACTGAGCCCACGTGCCACAACTACTGAAGCCCGCGCGCCCTAGAGCCTGTGCTCTGCAACAAGAGAAGCCACCACATTGCAGTGAAGAGTAGCCCCCGCTCACCGCAACTAGAGAAAGCCCACGCGCAGCAACGAAGACCCAGTGCAGCCCAAAATTAATTAATTAATTAAATAAAAAACACCTCAGAGGGACTCCCCTGGTGGCGCAGTGTTTAAAGCTCCGCGCTCCCAATGCAGGGGGCCCAGGTTCGATCCCTGGTCCGGGAACTAGATCCCACATGCATGCCACAACCAAGGAGCCTGCCTGCTGCAACCAAGACCCAGTGCAACCAAGTAAATAAATAAATATTTAAAAGAGACAAACAAACAAACAAAAACACATCAGAGTTCCCGAAGGGAGCTACCTTTAAAACATTTAGATGACTGGTATCCCATTGTTGGATTCAGAACAAAAGAGTACTCGCCAGAAGGACAATCTGTCCCTATCCAGATCCCAAATAAAGCTGGAGAGCTCAACCAAAATGAGGGAGCTTGAGATCCAAGAGGAGACTTGCCTAACCAAGTTACGGCAACTTGCGAAAGCGAAGAGCACAAAGGGCTCAAGTGTGGGTACCTTGCTCAACTCTGGGGGTTGCCGCTCCTTGGTGGGTATCTCCTTTGGATCCCACTTCTGACACCACGTAATGGCAACCTAAAAGAAAGGAGGTAAACTGAGGCAAGCTCAAGTTACCAGAAATCGAGTTGATGTGGGAACAGCAGAAGAACGGCAATCTGGGACACGTTGAACCGCAGTGAGCGACAGCTGAGCCTGAAGGGTTACGGCAGGTTTGCTTTTACAGGCAAAGAGTGCAAAAGGGGGAAAACCCAGTTAGGAGCCACGCAGCAAGTTCAATGACTTGAAGATGGAGAGAGACTCTTGGCAGACACTCACCGGTTCGAGGGTAAGTCTCAATCTTCTGTAAAGCAGGCAATTTTGGGCAATCAGTCTCACAGTCTTCAACTTTCATTTCCCTAAGGGTGCATATGCATGAGAGCTACCCGTTCATCTCCTTTGGTTCCATTTTAGATTAAAATCCGCTCACGTTCAGATCCAGACCCTCCTGACCTTTCCCTACCACCACCAACCACCTCACTTCCTGCTGCCACTTCCACCTGCTCGACTCAAGATTACTGTTGCTGTTGTTGGGATAGATGACGGTCAACAGCTCAGTCAGGGTCGGGGTCCTGCGGTTCAGCAGCATTCCCAAGAAACCCACTGTCTAGAAGTAGAGTGTGAAGCACTCCTTCTATCCTGTTCTCTACGTAGTAGTCTCAGGGGCCGAAACAGCGTCTGACACAATAAATACCTGGTGAACGAATAAACACTCTATTGCAGAATAGAGGCCAAAGAGGTTCACTTTCCCACAGAATGACACCACTCCAATTTAAAAGATCCCACGGATACCGTGATCCTATTTTCGGTGACATGATGACAAAGCAATTAAGTTAAACCCAACAAAACATTCTCCCTGCCCCCAAAAGGAGCTAAATCAAGGAAAGAAAAACAAAGAAAATAATGAGTTTAAACAATAGAAAAGAAAATACTTTGAGGTCAAAACAACACCACAAACCCAGAACTCAATGTTTAAAGCAAAGCACACACACTATAAACAATATGGTTCTGATCTGGGTTTGAATCCCATCTCCATCACTTCCTAGCTGTGTAACCTCGGTTTCAACATCCATAAACTAGAAAGGACCTACCTGAGAGGCTGCTGTGAAGCTGGAATTAAACACAGGAAGTGCCCAGTACACGATCTACTCCAGGTCTCTCTCCACTTTTATAACCGCAATATGCTTACAAATCATCCTATCTATTGCTTGATACGAAACCAACAAATCGAGTTAGTTTAAACATTGCTACCCTTATCTAAGAAAAAATAATGTAGAGTGGTGACATATCACAAACAAGCTGGAGTTCAGTGACTCAAGTTTCACACAATTATTTGCTTTTGTTTAGCAATCACTATGAAACAAAACTTTCTTAAAATAGAAAATTATAAGGAATTACCAAATTTGCAGGTTTGAGAAATATAACCATCCATTTGTTTTAAATGTTGGCATACTGAGTTTAATATTAATTTTATGAAACCACAGTCCCAAGCCTCATCAAAAGGGTCTCTTACTTCTAAAAGGCAATCAAGTTGAAATATGAAAGGAATACCAGGCAAAAGAACATTCTAAAATTTCAAAAGAATACAGCTGTTCAGTTTCCCCTCCAGGGTCAAAAACTTTGAGCCTATAATTCTAAACCTGGATTGACATGCAAATTTCCATGATTACACAAATGAATGTTTTGCTTTTATTTATATAAGCTACCTCACAATCCGATTTATGGATTATTTTTACCCCAAACAAAAAAATTTTCCTAGGGGAAAAAAAATTTATTTTTATAGCAAGTTATCCAATATAACTTTAAATTCTTAAATTTTTTTTTTTTTTGCGGCACGTGGGCCTCTCACTATTGTGGCCTCTCCCGTTGCAGAGCACAGGCTCCGGACGCGCGGCCATGGCTCACGGGCCCAGCCGCCCTGCGGCATGTGGGATCTTCCCAGACCGGGGCACGAACCCGCGCCCCCTGCATCGACAGGCGGACTCTCAACCACTGCGCCACCAGGGAAGCCCTAAATTCTTAATTTTTAACTGAAAACATTTAGCCTACAGTTAGAGAGTAATCCTATAATTTCAAATGGGGCCACTCTCAAGAGACAAAGAAGGTGTAAATTGGGGAACATGGTCGCCCTTCACATAACTAAAACTTTTAATACATTTATTAGCTGTCTTAAGTCAGAGGTCCTCCACATCTTCCCATGAGATAAATGATTAAAATTAACTCAAATGTAATCAACATGTTTCTGTTAAGACTTCAGAATTTCAATATAGTCTCTAATTCTTATTAAATTAGGGTGGCAGTTAAATGAACCCCACAGCATAATCACTTGGTTCACATAAAAGTCTGAGGGCTGGCGATCCCATCGTGGAGTCTGATCAGTCCCAGGGTACAGGTCCAAATCCTCCAGGAGTACCAGACCATACTTTGGCTCAGGACACATCAGAAGGGACAAAGAAGCCATTCATCTGCTCTAAGAAGGAATCAGGATATCCCCACAGGACATCCCAATGTCTCTACCCACAAAACCTGGCCACTATACAAAGCCCTAATCAGGAGATTCTTTATCCAGTCTCTGTCACCGCATTCCTTAGTATTGGGAGTTAATTGCGTTGGATTCAATATGCCAGCAGGTAAGTGAAAACATATTTAAAATAAACAACCAGATAACTTATGTAAATAGATGAAATAATGGAAAACGTCCTTGTAAAATCAACAAACCTTTCAATATACTTGTAATCTCTCAGCAGTTAAAAAAAAAAAAGCGTCCAGATTCTAAACTCAAACCAGTGGTCTTAGAATTATGTTCTAACTGATTTCAATCATATGTAATGATTGATAATCTAATATATATGCACGTTTTCTTTTGCCATGATCGAAAAATCTATTTTAAAAATCACATATATTACATGTTTACAGATGAACTAAGATTGGCAAATAGTTAATTACTGCTGCTAAATGTTAGGTACATATTGGGGAATCACTACTTCTACATATGTTTGAAACTTTTTATTGTCGTGTTTTTGAAAAAAGAATGGATGAATGATCCATCTCTGGCCTCCCACTGAAGAGTAAGTTCCATGAAGGCAGAGATCTATCTACTTGCTCAACGCAGCAGTCCCTGGGCCCAGCACAGGACTAGGCAGGAGACAGTGGCCAAGCAATCTGCTTCACCCATTTGCTCACTGCTGCTGAGTGATGATCTGCTCGTGTGTCACCTGTATACAGCATGGTGGTGTCAGGGACCCTACGCACACCTTAGCTGCTGCTAAGCAGGTTCTGAAGACACACAGGAAATCACATCTGCTTAGAAGATCTAATGGACATGAGACAACGGTGGACTGTTTTTTCAGAAGCTTGCTAGAGACCGAGCCCTCAGTTTTCAGGAAGAAAGTAAAAAAAAGTTTTCCTTCTTTAACCAAAACAGTCTATTTTTACTCAAGGCACACTGGTTCTTCATCTTTATAGCTCCAATTTCCTCCTCCACTCTCTTGTCCGCAATTCGTTAGTATATGACTGAATGAGTCAAATATTTGAAGGTTTTTCTTAATCCAAGGTCTTGTCACCTTGTCAGTAAGGCTTTACCGTCTCCACCCTATTTAAAACCCAAATCCCTATTCCTTCTCTCTACTCTTGTTTTCAAAAGCACCTACCACTGTCTAACTTGTTTGTCTGTCTCCCACTGTGGAAATACTTGAGGGCAAGGTCTTTTGTCTGTTTCGTTCAGTGCAATAAAATACCCCAGTACCTAGAACTGTGCCTAGCAGAGAGAAGGCATTCGTGGATGAACAGATGCCAAGCACTGAAAGCTACTTTGGATAACTGGGTAAACAAGTAACGTTTTAAATTACAATACTTAACACCCTTTGCACGTATTTAAATTGTATAGTCGATCTTTCTACCACACCACACAACTATTACACAGAAATCATCTTATCTTGTTTTTGAACAGGCTTTTTGGGATAATAATAAAATGCACAGTACATACACTAAAAAAAAAAAAAGTCCCACAGACCCAGAATGGAAGCACCTTTAAAAACAGCTGACAGTATACTTTTAAGAGGAAATTTAAGCTACACAGTGAGCGGCAAAGATGAAAAGGCAAAGACGTAAAGTTCATTAAGTGATCTTTTGTAGTTTTCTTACTACAGAAATACACTGCCTCTCCTGTTACTAAATACTCATGAAATGTAAAATTCAATGTCAAACAGTGTAAAGCAGCCCTGCTTTCTCTGATGGAAATAAACCTAAGTCGTCTGTTTTGAAAATTCCCTAACAGTCAAACACAAAATTCTTCACTACCCATTAATAAGGGTTGTGTTCAAGGAAAAATCTCACAATTGCAGTTTAGGAAGGCACGTGTTCACTGAACTAGGAGAAATTGTGCAAATTAAGCTAAGGTTGGAGGAGAGCAATTTCCTGCAATAATTCCGCACCAGCTACTTTCTACTTCTGAAATCATCCCAGTGGTAGAATAGTCAAACTAAGTAATATGAGCCTTTTACTTTGGATGCCTAAACACCTTTACCTCTGAAAAACAAAAAAGCACTCCTTAGACAGCAGTCCCAGACCAATCTCAACAAGCTCCTCAATGCTGCCTTGATTATTCAAAATGCCATCACTGGGAGCACTGGTTCTGAGCAGTAATGGTTCTTCCCTGTTTCATACTGGTTGATGGCCCTTAGGGCTTTGGGAATTTAAACCACCCTCGGCCCACAGATACTATTTATCAAAAACAAAACAAAATAAAAACACAAAAAACAAGCCAACCCCCCCCTCCCCCCCGGGTTCTCCAGTAAAACTTTTGGAAGTACAACATGAGCTTATCAGAACAGTTTTAAAGCCCTTTAAAACTGTGGATAATGAACAAAAAAAGAAAAGCAACTCTGAAAATAAGTAATTCGGAACTCTTATTATCCCAGGTACGCATTTACATTTGAGGTCACCTTCTCCTGATGCTAGAAGACTATCAACTGCTCAAAGAAAAAAGGAAAAGATTTCACTCTGAACCCTAGCTGGTCAGAAAACTGCAGATACAGGGAATTCATATGCTCTCAATATCAAGAGGCTGGTAAAAATCCTGACAGGTTAACGGAAATATTTTAACTAAAGATTCAACTATGAGTTCAGACTGTCATGTACTGATGAACACATCCCAACTCTAAGCACTCAATTTCTAAAAAATTATGAACTATCTCATACAGATTAAAATCTCTCAACTCAGAATATCACAGAAGGATCTGATAATCTAAATGGTCAATTCACAAAACTACAATGTCTGTACACTTTTAGAGGACAACAACCCTTAAACATATGTATCCTTTCCAGAATTCAGTTTACTGAGATTATCAAACCAAGTGATAAAATCAGCTATTGCAAAGAATTCAATCAATTTCTCCACTCTCTATTCTATATAGTATTTTCAAAAATAATGCAAAAGTCACAAAAGCATTTAGATGTTATTTTATAATACAGAGGCACAAATAATCGCAGACATTCTGAATTAGTAACACGGGTCAACCAGGAAAAAAAAAAAAGACTGTAAATGTAGTTGTAATAACAGGTATTTAAGACAGCACTACAGTGTTGAAATTATTTATATAATTATAATTATTTTGAGAATAATTACTCTCATCATACCACGAGAAGAGGCCTCACACTTCTAGTGAAAGTGTTCCTAAGTAAACTTGAAAAGGTCACAATTCCTATACCTATTTTATATATAAAACGAATCCCCTTTGTCACTATAATTCTATAAGAAATTAAGTTTTGTAATGGTATTTTTATGGACCAAAAGTCTTATCTTCAGTCCTTCCAAATCTCAGAATAGAACACTTTACCTTCAAAAGATGAAAGAAAAAATTTCCTTGTCGCAAAACAAAAAAAAAAGCAGCTAATAAATTGAGAAAATTCATTTTCTGGGGTTTCTTTTTCCTGTCAACTCTTACCTTAACAAGTTAACCACTAATAGATAACGCTAATTTTTAAGCCATCACCCTCTACTTTAATCACTCATTTAACCTTTTAAATATATCCCTACTCTATCACCACCTTTCTTTCTCGGAAGGTCATTTTACATCTGCATATCATTTATCCCTCTAGCTATTGTTAAGCACAGTCTAAAATCATTTCCAGATTCTACTATGGGAAGCATTTAGCATTCTGTGAAATCACAGAATTCTGAGCTGGAAATGATCAACCAGCATCAATGATGCTCAAAAACTAGACTTCAGTGAGGCTCAGTGCAATAATAAAAACAATTTCTTATTAAAACTTTTCATCTCTTCTACAGAAACAGTAAAGCTGGGCAAAATTAAAACTGCCTGCATTTTAATCCAAGTTATGTCACCTTGCACACACCACTTTACTTAAACCCTCCAGGGCCTCAAGTTTCCTGAGTGGTTAAACGGGAAAACAACAGTGTTTATCGCATAAGTTATTAGACTATTATAAAATGAGTCAACGCAGGCAAAGATTATCGGAGTCCCTGGTGTGCGGGACAGCTATTAACCACCTAGAGATACAGTTACTTCTACAGGAAGGCAGTAACTTTTAAAAAGACAACTTTTAAGTTCAACAACTCACTCTGAGAATTTTCACAAGCCTATTTTTATACTTTACA
The DNA here is from genome assembly GCF_002837175.3 of Physeter macrocephalus. Classification (NCBI taxonomy): domain Eukaryota; kingdom Metazoa; phylum Chordata; class Mammalia; order Artiodactyla; family Physeteridae; genus Physeter; species Physeter macrocephalus. The sequence goes on along the minus strand of NC_041231.1, from coordinate 2,354,875 downwards.
GCGACATGCAAGTAAAACAGAGGGGTCATGTGAACCAAAGCCCTGCTGGCAGGTGAGTGCAGGAGCATCCCCGCCAGGAACCCGACACAGCCTTCTTCGGCGCCCAAAGGCTTCTTGCAGACTCGGCTTAGATAGACCCGGGGTAACTGCGGACGGTGGGAAGTCTGATCACTAACAGAAAGCATTCGGAAAACACAGGATCAGGGGGCGGGCGGTGGGGGGGGGGGAGTGGCCCAGCAGTGAGGTACAAACACACCGATGTGACTGCTATCACCACCTCCGGACTAAGACGCGCAGGGCAACGTCCCATCCGTGACGCTCACGGACTTCTCGGACGGCCCCACTTCCCCGTCCGCAGAATGACGTTAAGCAGTAAAGTAGCGCAGACTCGGCGGCCACCCTGCCGGGAACGCCGGGCCCGTCCGGCTCCCGGCGCACGTCGCCGCCCGTCCCCGACAACACCCAGGACCGCGCAAGGTCCTGGTGTCACCCCGGCACACGCGGCAGCCTCACCCACCCGCCGGACGCGGGACCGGAGCCCGCTGCAGCCGCGGCTAACGGTCACTCAGCCCTGGGAAGCCTCCAGTTCCGAAAACAAAAGGCCCCATGGCGGCTCCGCGTTCTCCCAGGTCCTCGCGGCCCGACCCGTAGCCTTAACCTTCCCGGGGACGCCGCGAGGCCGGCGGGCGGGAGCCGCGCGGGAACAAAGCTCTCCTGACCTTCAGGCCGCCGCGGGAGGAGCGGAGCGCGACACCTGCCGCCGCCGCCCGGCCCCGCCCGGCTCCCCGCGGGCCCCGGTCGCACCCGCGTCGCCCTCTCCCGCCCGCCCGCTCCCCGCCGCCGCTCCGGGCGCTCCGGGCCCGACCCCGCCCCTGCCGCCGCGGCCTCCCGAGATGGCGGCCCCGGGCCTCCTCCGCGGCTCCCCCCGCCCCGGCCCCAGCCCCGGCCCCCGCCCCGCCGGCCGCCACTACCGCCGTTACCCAGCCAAGCCTCGCGTCCGCACCTCACGCCTCCTGCGGCAGTGGCGGCGGCCGTCTGGGTTTCGCTCGCTCCGGGACTGCGCCGCCGTGGCTGCCAACAACGCCGCCTCCCATTGGCTGAGTCTCCTGGCCCCGCCCTCCTCGAGCAAAGCGGGCTACGATTGGGAGGGCGCGGCGCAAGTCAACTACGCTTCGGCGCCGCCGGTGACGGCCAATCGGAGGCCGCCCAGGAGGCGCCGCGCTGAGCGGGGCTGAGACCCGCGGGCCGGATGCAAATAGGGATGTGTGACGTTAGCGTGGCGCGCGCCCGCGTTCCTTCCGCCCCTTTAAGGGACGGGGGCGCGCGGAGGTCACGTGGCGGGGCGTCTGTTGCAGCCTATTCCTGTGTTCTCTTCGGGCGCACCGCTTTTCCGGCCCCACACTCATCCCAGTCTGCGCAGCCCATTCCCCATCCCAACCACCCACCCCGACCGCTCACCCCCGCTCGGGCGCAGTCCACCCCCCCGGCCTGTGCAGCCCCCCTTCCCCAGCTTCCCGTGGGACTGGGCGCTGTCTCGGGACCCACCCACCTCCCGCGACCCCTGCCTCCCTCCCCCACCCCAGTTGAGTTCCAGCCCCAGGGACGCGCGTGCTGACCCCGCCGACGTCCGCGACCCCATGGCCCGGGCTTCCCCCCTCAAATCCCCGAGCTCGTGCTGCCTGCTGGGCTTGGCGCGTGGGGTCCTCTCTTCCTCCCCCACCCCATCCCGCGCACTCACGGGCTCTCTCGGGGCAGCGCCCAGGCCCGCGTCCCCAGCGTCTCAGCCCGGCTCGGGCCTAACAGACCCACCGGCCAGAAGGAAGGGCCGGGCCGCTGGGACCGGGGTACGGACCCCGGCTTCCCCACGTTACAGTTCCTGGAAAAGCGTTAATCTGAAAACCGCTCGAGTAAGACGACAGTTCGGTGGAAACCCACATCCTCCAGGCCCGGGCTTCTGAGAGTCTGTGTTTCTGGGCGCTATCTTCCGTTGAGGGGTCTTTGATTATTTTTGCCTGTTTCTTCAGAAACTTTCCTTTCTTTGAGCCGGGTCGCTTCTGAAACCCGTTCTAACTTTCAGCAAGTTTGAAGGGGGCGGGGGGGAGGAGTTTGAAAGCATCCAGAGGCTCCTGTTGGAGGGGCTGTTAAGGACGTAACGTCAGTTTAACCAGCCGCAGGGCGGCCAGCAGGTGTCCCGGTGTGACCCACACGGCGGGGACCGGCCTCTGCCCCGCATCTGTACTGAGAGGGCGTGTGTGGCATCCCTGCTTGCCTTACTTGGATTTTCTGACTTTTCTGTAGTGACCTTGTTTTGCTTTTGCTGAGGATGGGGCGGAGCTGGGGGAGGAGGCATAAACTACGAAAGAAAAGAGCGCCAGCATTTTCAAGTTTGGAGGTCTGTTCTCCTGTTTCCTAAAGGCTCATATCCACGAGGCCCCTGTATCTGGCCCTGCCCATCTGTTCGGCGTTGGAGCAGGTGGTGCAGCACACCGGCGCCATTTGGGGGAGCAGCCTGTGACCTGGCCACTGGGCCTGGCCCTGGTGGAACGGCTGTAGTGGAGTGGCCTCTCCCCGGGTCACTTCAGTGAGTTGGTGGGAAGGTGGGCGACATTGTCCACAGCCTTTCTGTCTGCAACAGGACTGAGAATGCTGTTTTAATTTCCTGTGGCTGCCACAACAAAGGGACACGAGCCGTGGGGCTTAGAAAGTACAACAGCATTGTGTATTCTCACCGTTCTAGAGGCTGGAAGGCATAAATCAAGGCGTTACAGGGCTGGGCTCCCTTCAGAGTCTCTAGGGGAGGGTCCTTCCTGCCTCTTCCAGCTTCTGGGAGCTCTGGGCCGTCTTGGGCTTGTGGCTGCATCACATGGCCTTCTTCTCTGTGTCTCCGTGGGTCCTTCCCCGCCCCCCACGCCGGTCAAGCCACAGCAGGAGTTTAATTGCTAAAGGATTGATGAAGTGACATTTTCCAATAAAGGGAGACAAAGATCATTTTATATATATCTTTAAAGTTGTTGGCTGCGTTGGGTCTTCATTGCTGCGCGCGGGCTTTCTCTAGTTTCAGCGAGCGGGGGGCTACTCTTCGTTGCGGTGCGTGGGCTTCTCATTGCGGTGGCTTCTCTTGTTGCGGACCACGGGCTCTAGAGCGCAGCCTCAGCAGTTGTGGCTCACGGGCTTAGTTGCTCCGCGACGTGTGGGATCTTCCCGGCCCAGAGATCGAACCCGTGTCCCCTGCATTGTCAGGCAGATTCTCAACCACTGCAGCACCAGGGAAGTCCCCGTAGATCATTTTGAAAAATATTATAAAATCAGAATTACATTCAGGGCTCATGGGAAGGAATCGAGAAGTATTATCAGGAATCTTTTAAAAAGCTCAAAATATTTAACATGTGACCAAGCAGCTCAAAATATCCCTACTCAAGTTCAGAAATACAATTATGTATTAGGAAAACATTACTCTCATTTTAGCCTGTTATAACAGGGTTACTTGTTAATTAGTTCTGTGCTCCAAAAATGAATATCTGAAACACTGTCTAATTACTGTGCTCACAAGCTAAGTGAAGGAGTTTGTTTTGACATATGAAATCAAAACATGGAAAGAATTACAAAGGAGGCAACTTACTAGTTACTGACACACTTTACTGCATTTGTGTCTAAAGATTCAAATATTACTTCTGCATTAGGGTCCCTGGGTACCTTTTCATTGACTTTTGAGACCCTGGGTAATTTTACATGAAACTTTTTTTTTTAAACGACTGTTTTTATTTAGGACTTTTTAGTCCAAAGAGTTTTAGGTGCTAAGATGTAAACCTAAATTGCCACTGTCACCACTGAAATAATGAAGGGAAGATGAGATGTATGAATATGGCATAGAGTCTATAGGAGGTAACAGATGAATCCATAGAAGCAGGTGAAGTGGCTTTCTCAAGGCCACATTACTCTAGAAGCAAAACTGCCACGAGCTGAGTCTATTCCATTTGAAAAGTAAGTCATGACTCTGAATCTAAAGGATTCCCTGTGCTGACTTTTCTTGCCGCTATTCTAATAATTACCTTGCAAATATTTTCTGTATGCATAGACTTTAATTTTAAACTACATGAGGGACTTCCCTGGCAGTCCATTGGTTAAGACTCTGCACTTCCTCTGCAGGGGACACAGGTTCGATCCCTGGTTGGGGAACTAAGATCCCACATGCCTCACAGCAGGGCCAAAAAAATTAAATAAATATAAACTACATGAGGCTAGGACCATAACAATTTTCCAGATCGCTTATTTTCCTATTTCACATCTGTATGCATTCTTGTTCAAATGGGATTACTTGTTTTCCCCACTTCCTATAGGGCACTTTCAAAGAGCTTTGAGCTCCCTTGGAACAAATACAATACTCTTGGTATACAGTTAAGTGTAAATGATTATCCAAATTTTAGGTTTGATGAATAGCTCCTTCTTTGTGATTACTCTTGCAGAAGTCCCAAGACATAGAGCCTAGGCTGTGGCGCTTATGTTGATACTGGTTTTGCTGGCGGCTGCTTCTTATGGTTAAGGTTAAGACTTAACTGATGGCGCTTCCCTGGTGGCGCAGTGGTTGAGAGTCCGCCTGCCGATGCAGGGGACGCGGGTTCGTGCCCCAGTCCGGGAGGATCCCACACGCCGCGGAGCGGCTGGGCCCGTGAGCCGTGGCTGCTGAGCCTGCGCGTCCGGAGCCTGCGCTCCGCAACGGGAGAGGCCACAGCGGTGAGAGCCCGCGTACCGCAAAAACAAAACAAAACAAAACAAAAAAAGACTTAACTGATAACATGATCAGCAGAATAAACTATAGCAGGGACGATAACAAAAATCACCAAGCAGAACAAGGCCCATGCAACCCGTATGTGATATTAATACATTAAAGTGGAAATCGCAGCCATCTGAAACCCAAACATTTAAACCTTCTAAGTCACTTATTCAGTAAGGTTTCATTCTTTAAAAATGTAGCATATAAATTCCTCTCCATACACTCAGGAAAGCATATTTAAAAAAAAAAAAAGCACACAATTAGGGACAAGTAGAAGTATAAAAGAAAGATGGGCTAGTCAAGGCACTTTTTCACCCAAAGAACATAACAGGGCGAATTCCTAAGTTGATCTTACTCCCCAGGTATTTCTTATAATATCTTTCTTTTTTTTTCCCCCCATGCAACTTGGCCCCTTAAAACCAAGCCAACTGCTTCATCTGGGATTCAATGGGAAAAAAAGCGATGTGTTTCCTTATTAGAGGATAACGTTCTGGTGGAAATGTTCTGGTGGACTCACTTGCGAATGCTTTGTGGCTACATTGTATGTTAGGAGTGATTTAAAGTCTTACCAAGGGTAACTTTCACCCCCCCTGCTGACATTGGGACCACTGTCCCTCGTAAATCATTAACCATCTACAGAGTCATCCTGTCCTGGATTTATGATCTTGAGAAAGACATTTACCTTCTTGGACATTAATTTACTCATCTGCTAAAGGAGATAAGTGATCTTTTGGGTACCTTTTAGTGCTAACATTCTGTGATGCTAGGGAATACAGTTCAATGCAGGGAATGTATATAAAAACATTTTGCTCAATGAAAAATTACATAGTTGCATATTCTTATTCTCAGAGCCACTGCCACCTCTTCTTACCTCATTCCCCAACCAGAGGTCGAACCCCCCATGCCCCCTGCAGTGGAAGCATGTAGTCTAAACCACTGGACAGCCAGGGAAGCCCTCCTGTGTCCTCTTCTTAAAAGGACACCCCAGTCACTGTCCTAGGGCCCACCCTAATGGCCTCATCTTAACTTGATTACATTTGCAAAACCCCGATATCTGAATGTCACATGCCCAGGTTCTGGGAATTGGAGTTGAACCTGTAATTTGGAGGCTGCCATTCAGTCCACAGCACACTAAGGCGGTGCCCTGGCAGTGGTCCTGGCCAGTAGGCCGTGCAGCAGAGAGCAGGGGGAGAGGGGCAGGTGTTCCTGGGTCCAACCCCCCGGGGCCAAATCCTTGCTTTACATGATTCCAGCCGGCAGGCCTGGCTGAGAGCCTGTGCCTCAGTTCCCCCATCTGTATAATGGGGACACTTAACAGCACCTGCTTCATGGGGCTGGGGGAGACTGCTGGTGAGCAGTCGCCTTGGTGCAGGTGTCTCTTCTGATGACCCCAGCCGCCTGGCACGGGCAGGGGACTCAGCACCTGAGGACACAGGGGCGGGGCGGGCAGTGGGTAATCTGCCCTTCAGTTCCCATTCCCCAAGGCTCACCTCTCCTCCAAGGGCTCAGCCTGCAACCTGCCCCAGGTGATATCTGGTCCCTGGTGCTCAGGGTGCAGCCACCATGGGCCGCCGCTGCCAGCCCCCTGCTTATTACCATCAGGGCACCGCTGCCAGCTTTCTTGACCACGGGCACTGGACGGGGAGCATGTTGGTCCCCACCCCCTGCCCCGTCCCCACCACTAGAAGGAGTGTATCAGGGAGGCTTCCGGGAGGAAGTGGTGCCCCGGCTGACACCTGAGAACCAGCTGGAGAGGCCAGGAGGGGAGCATAGTGCATTCCAGGACCTGCAAATAGCACAGGGTGGCTCATGGCCCTAATGATAGCACCTGGGAGCCCCATCAGGAGGTGAGCCCGGGCAGGTGCCCCCAAGGCGATGCCTGGGCCAGGCTGCACGCCACGTCTTCATCTGCCCGTGGGCATGATGGGCGGGTGCCAGGCTCAGAGTGACGCCAGCATTGCCATCGCAAGCGCCCTCCCTGGGTCTGCCGTCTTCTCCGTTCTCAGGCCCTGAGTCCCGGATTCCCCAACAGAAACGGTCGGGGAACTAAGATCCCGCGTGCTATGGGCCAAAGAAGAAAAAAGAAAGAAAAAGAAAAAAAACCACTCTCAGCACGTGGGGCCTCGTGTCTTTTTTTTTTTTTTTTGGCTGCTGATCCCTGACCAGGGGTTGAACCCGCGCCCCCCTGCATTGGAAGGGCAGAGTCTTAACCAGTGGGCCGCCAGGGAAGTCCCTCAAGACACTTTCATTCTGACAAACACCCAAACTTTGCTGACACCGGAGCCTTGTGCTGGCGTCTCTTATTCTGTGGACACGATCCTTTCTGACTACCCACTGATAGCAGAAGCACCAGCAAACGGATCTCCACTGGGCTGGTTCCTCCTTAGCCAGGAGGGTCCCTGCTCTTCACGGGCTGAGGCCACCCTCGTGCCCTTGGCTGGAGGTCACAGCCCGTCCTCCTGCCACCCGATCCTCCACGCTGCCCACCAGCACACGGGTGAGCGCGGCCCACGGCATCCTGCTGTTCAGCATCCTCCTGGGGTCCCTGCTGCCCCCAGTGAACTCAGAACGGGGCAGGCACAGCGGGCGTCGGTTTGTTTAAAAGTCCCCAGATGATGCTAAGTAAATAAAGACCAGGGCTGAGAGGTACTGGGATGAGAACCCCAAGGCCCCTGGCCACCTCGTGGCTCTCGTTTCCCCACCAGCGTAACTTTGACACCACTGGGCTCTGAGCTCGTGTACACCTGTTAACGGCCCCTCTACGCAGGTCCCCAGCCTGGCTCGCCGTCCGGCCATGGGGAGCTCAGGGGGTGACCCCCCCAGGCGTGGCCCTGCCCTTGGTTTCCGCTCCTTGTTCGGCCTGAGCTCCCCCCAGACTGAGATCAGGAGGATGGGCGCCCTTGTCTTCCTTCCCACCCAGAGACTCTGCGCCTCATCTCGGGGCCACTGAATGATGGCGAGGCCTTGGCTGAGCAATGTCCCAGGTGGACGCTGTCGCCCCCACCTCCAGAGGAGGAAATAGAGACGGGCTGGATGACTTCCTCAGCCCCCCAGCTCAAAAACGGCTGGACCACAACCCACCTGGCCCTGGGGGGGCCCTGCCCCTCGCCTCCCGTGGGCACTGCTCAGTGAGTAACCCCTGGGGCTGGCAGAAGAGAGGGAGCACGGGGCCCCAGAAGCACCCGACATCCCTCCCCAGGGCGGTGGCCCCCAGGTCATGATGCTCTAATGACAAGGACACATGGAGACAGGAGGAAGAAGCAGGTGACAACAGAAAATAGCCACCGTCTATTCCGTGCAGAGAGGGCTGCTATCTGTAAACTCAGAAGGAAGGTGTCGGGAGCCTGTCCCCAAACTGTTACAGGCTCGCTCTAGGTGGCCTTAAGGGGACACTCCGTCGCTACTTTAGTCTGGTAATTTTCTGCATGGTTCGATTTTTAAATAGTGAATCTGTGATTTTTTTTTTAATAATGAAAACACGAAAGATTTCTCTTTGGGGAGAAGCGCGAAGACAGTTCTGGCTCTTAACGCTGGAGAGAGGTTTCACGCACACACACAAAAGAAACACTTTTTTACAGGTGAACTGATATTTTACAAGTTAAAAAAGTTTTCCACCCCATCTTGTTCCAGAAGGTTCTGCTGCAGCTTGGAAGGGTGCAAAGGCCAAAGGCAAAGGGGACAGTGAGGATGTTCCTGACCAGGAGCCCCCAGTCCATCCCCTGCAGGTGTCGCGACCCGCCCCGGTCGTCCAATAAAGACGAGAGGGTTTCCCGGCGGCACGTTTTAAACAACATGTGATCACGAAGAGTCTGGAACACAGGAAGGTGGAGAGGATGACCCGGGGCACAGATAGACGCCGGTCACTTAGGTGTGACCAGAAGCATCTGTATAATTTGCTTCATCAGTTTTCTTTGTTGAAGACTCAATCACCACGCCACGTCGTCCCAAACTAAGGACACGTGTGGACACAGCTGGTATGATCGCACGAACAAAATTTACCAAGATTCCTTAGCGTCACACCGTGCCCACGCGCACATGTCCCCAAATGTGTCTGTGGCCGGTCCGTTCAAAGCTATCAAGGTTCATACACGGGAGGTGGTGGTTTTGTTTCTCCAATCTCTCCCGCGTCCCGAGGAGGGCCCCGCCTTCTGGATGAGTCTGGCTGCCTCTCTGTGGCACCTCCTGCCTGTGTCTCGGTCCCCAGTGCTGCCGGTGAGCAGGAAGTGAACCGGACAGCCTCCTCCTCCAGGTGGGGCCCCCGACCAGAGGCAGGGGCGCCACCCCGGGGCCTGGGGGAAAACGCAGACTCTCCAGCCCCACCCAGATCCGAGTCAGGGTCTGTGATTTAACAAAGGTCCCGGGCAGCACGGGTCTAAAAGCTTTGTTCAGTACCTACTCCGTGTTTTTAGTGGAAAGACTTCTCTGTGCAGGTGAGGCCGGGCTCCCCCCTGCAGGGCACCCCTCAGGCCCACATGTCCCTCTCGGGGGATGCTGAGACTGAGTGCTGGGGGGAGGGGGTGATGGGCAGAGCTCCGATTTGTAAGGTGACAGGCGCACCTTTCCCTGTCCCCTGTGACCGACAAGCCACCTGCGAGGGGACGCTTTGGCGTCGTGAAAACAGTCAGATCCCAACTTTCAGCAGGGGTCTCGGCGTCCACTGACAGCCCTGGCTGGAGTCGGGGCTGCACTCGGGGCCCCAGAACGGAGGCGTTCTAACTATCCTGTTTTGTCCTCTTCTACTCGCTGGCACTGCTGCCCCTGTCAGTGGGGCCATTGGTGGCTCTGAAATAGTTTCCATGGAGGGTGGGAGATGTTTAATCCTGCCACCTTTTTTTCTGGCCACACCACACAGCTTGCGGGATCTTAATTCCCCGACCAGGGATCGAACCCAGGGCCGTGGCAGTGACAGCACGGAGTCCTAACCACTGGGCCGCCAGGGGAGTCCCAATCCTGCCACTTGTAAATGACTAAGTCTGTGGATCAGGTGTCACCTCCAGTGGGGACAAGTTATTATGTCTTGGTCTTCTTCGCTTTTGAGAATGAGTGTGGATGCCTGGATTTCAATGACCCCTTCTCTTCAGGGCTCCAGTTTCCCCGGACTCAGCCGGGGGAAGCTCCTGAGGCTTTTTACTCTGAAATCATGAGAGGTTCCCAGGAAGCTGTGGCAGAGGGGCCCCTGTGCCCTTCACATGGTTTCCTGACAGCTACATCTTGCCTAAGATGAACCCTGGGACACCAGCCCTGGTGTCACGTGGCCACGGGCGTAGATTCCTCAGCCACCACTGCGGTCGAAGGGTGAAGGGTCCAGACTGTCCCTAGTCAGCCCCCCACCCAGCCCCCGGCACCGCTACGCCGCTCTCTAGTTCTGTCCTCTCGAGTCATCTCACTGGAATCTCACTGCGCGTGACCCGATGCCCCGATGCCCCGGAGACTCTCCTGGCTGCTGTGTGTGTTCCTGGTCTGTCCCGTGTCCTTCTGACACGACCCCTCCGTCTGGGACGCTTCCCCTCAGGGTGCCGGGATGCCCTGGGCCTCCACGTGCGCTCGCCCTCGGCCTGGAATTGGCCGCTTCTCCCAGGAGAGGGGATGGCACTCAGAGCCTGGAAGCTGGCCCTGGGGGTGCTTGTGGCCACCGGGGTGGTCCCCTCTCAGCCTGCACGGCCGGGAAACACCTACTGTTTACAAGTCAAGCGTCAGTTCCTCCGCCGTCTCCTCCGTTCGTGTTTAACAGCACGTGGTTCTCCGGTGCTTTTCCTCACGATGAACTAGGGGCTGCTGATGTCGAGGCACGTGTCCGCGGCCCGCGCAGCGCGGAGGGTGACGACCAGCCGGCACCACGCCCAGCGACACAACAGCGGAGCCAGGTTTGACTTCTCTGCACGGCTGTGGCCTCAGGGCGCCCCCCCCCCGCCCCCCCCACCCCCCCACAACGATGTGCAGCGAAGCGGCAGGTTCTCAAATCAACCAAAGGGGCCCTTTTCTCACTGGTGTGTTTGCGGTTTTGTGCCAGGTGGCGCTTTCCTAAACAGCTGCCACCCTTTCCAGCCCCCTGCCACTGCCGTCACAGGGAGGGGTCTGCAGGTGGGCCCTGGGGTGGCCGCCCCTCAGGGAGGATGGCGGGGGTCCGCGTGACCTCTGAGATTAGATCCCAAAGGGCATGTGGTGCCCAACTCCCCTGGGACCCGCAGAGGCCGCCGACCTGGGGGCCACACCCCAGCATCCCCCGCCTAGGACCCAGGCGTGAGCACGCAGACCCCCCCGCCCTCTGGCCGCACCCGGTGGGGGGCCCTGACTCAGACCCGCCCAGAGGAGCCGGTCAACCTGGAACCCCCGGGGTCAATAATAAGGTCATTGTCACTTCAGGCGCTAAATGCTGGGGTGACTTGTTAGGTAGATAACTGCCCTGGGTTTGTTCCACTTCGTTTTGGGGCCTTTTTTTCTTACTGGCTTATTTTTTTTTAATGTAAAACATTTACAAGGTTCACAAGTCGAACATATGCAGGGCCTGTCCTCGTGGGGTCACAGCCGTCGTGCTCCACGTGTGGCTGGGTGGGTGGGAGCCCCCCAGAGCCCCCGGCGCTGGCCAGCAGGCTGCTCCCCACCTGCTCTGGGGGTGATGCTCCTACGGGCGGGCCGCGGGGGTGAAGGGTGGGCGCGGCCACCACTGGACAGTGCCAACCCCGACCCCAGCCCCCTGCCCCGCCATCGCCGCGAGCGAGGCCCGGATGGCGTCTCCCAGCCCGTCGGCCCGGCCCCGAGGGCTCCATCGCGGGTTCTCTCGGATCTGACCTGGCCCCGCGCTTCTGCAGGTGGAGCCGGTCCCGGCTCGCTGCCGCCCTGCTCCATCCAGGCCTGGAGCTCAGGTGGGGATTCTCAGCCCCGGAAGTGAGGACACGGTCTCCTGGCTGGGACCTGGGGACATCTCTGCCCTGCGCTGCTGAGATGCCCCCTCCGCCCATCTCATCGCCAGCCGTGCTGAGCCGGCCCGCCCGCCCGCGGAATCGCTGCAGAGACAGGGCGCCGAGCTGACCCAGCAGGACCCGGGCGCCCGGCCGAGCAGCCTTTGTGTGCGGCGCCAGCGGGCTCTGCCAGTTTGAGCCTGTCTTTTTCCCACTCAAATGCCTCCGAATGCGCCTACACACCAGAGATTAGCCGACAGCCATCTGCACGGGGGCAGGGTTGGGGGGGGCAGTCCTCGCTGAAGCCGCTCGGTGGCCTGAACTCCCGTGTCGTGACCTGCTGACCAAGCAGCCCAGCCGGGCCGCCGCGAGCGCTGACCGTGCAGGGTGACGGCAGACAGAGCCCGGCCTCGCGTTTGGAAGATTTTATTACTGACGTTTCAGAGCCGAAGGTGGCCCAGACCTCTCCGGACAGAATCCTTAACTTAGGCCCCGAGGAGCACTGTAAACACGCCTGCAGCGGGGGGCAGAGTCCCCGGGGCGGGGGGAGCTGGTGCCCCCGGTGCGGTGCAGAGCCTCGGCCCCGCCTTCACGGGATGCTTCCGTTCTGAACCAGCTGCAGATATTCCTTGTGCAGCTTTTCCTGTGCCTCGAAGAGCTTCTTCAGCTTCTTGGCCTGCCCTTTGCTCAGCTCTTTGCCTTCCGCGTCGTGTGTGGGCAGGCCCTGAAAGGCGAGAGCACGGGCGGTCACCGCGGGCATCCAGCCCACTGACCGGGCCAGTCCGCCTGCCCGGCATCCACTCCCCGCCCCGCTCTGGACCCAGCGCACTGCTCCGAGGTGCCCGTCCTAGCCTCTGGGAAGCGACCATCCTGGGGTGTCCCCCTGCCTGAGGGGTGAGGGGCACCGTTCCCCACCAGGGTCGACGTGGTTCTGATACGAGCAAATACGTACAAGACCAGTGAGGGAGGCCTGAGGGTCTCGAGGCCAAGAGGCCATGAGTAGCCACGCTGAAGAGCCCCTGGAGCAATGGGCACATCTGTGCCATGGCCCTTCTGGATTGTCTGTGGGGTGAGTCCCTGCAAATCCATCAACCGGCCCAGCTCTGGTGCCGCGGTGAGGGAGGGGCGGCCCCGGGCACTGGGCTGCAAGTGCTGGACCTGAAACAGCCCCACATAAGCCCGCCTTCCTGCAAACAGCACCCTGGACAGAGACTCTTCTCAGCCATGTTTGAAAACCCCTGTCATCCCGATTTAATGGTCTAACAACATTCTGAAAAGAAAGAAAGGATTTCTTACATTTTCATCGAACTTGGAATACTTGTCGCGTTCTGACAAGAACATCTCGCTGGGCGGAACCTTCATCTTGGCCAGCCTTGCCGCCTGGAACACAGACGTGGGGTCACTGCTCCGAGCCCGCGTGGGGACCCACGCCCGTGACCCCGTGTCGGCTCCCACCCCAGCCCCCAGGTTCAGGGAGCGACAGCTGGGCAGAGGAAGTGAAAGGAGGGAGCCAGGTGTTTTCTGCAGGAACTGGGGGACGGCCGTGCACGCAGCACAGCAGGATCAAGGCCACAGAAGCCGTCCTGGAGCTCGCGGCCACGTCTGTCCCTGCCCAGGGCTCCCGGCCTCCCTGGGGCACTATGTGAGGGGGTGAGGGGGCACCGCTGGGGACGGAGGCAGAGGGGGCGCCTGGCTGGGTCCCAAGGAGGCACAGGGGGCAGGGCATGGGGTCACAGTGCGTTTCCGCCAGGAGCCTGCCCGCGAGCAGACGTTACTTCCTGCTCTTGTCTCTTCCTGGCGGCCTCCTCTTTCTTCCTTCTCTTTTCTTCTTCAGCCTGGGGGACAGCAAACGCCCCGTGAGCAGGGGCTGCCCAGGCCCCTCTTGGGTGGGAGGGGGACAGGACAAGCCCCCTGCTGACGCCCTGCCCATCCCCACGGGCTGGGCTCTGACCCAGCCCCGCTCCCGACGCGGGGCAGTGAGCGGACACCACGCGTGAGGCCACCTGCAGCACAACCAACATGAAAAAAGGACCAGACCTGCCCGGCAGCGGGGGGCTGCGGTCGGGTGCGGGACCAGGGGCAGCACGGCGAGGGCCACCCTGGGGGCCCGGGCAGCTGGGGAGGGCGGGACGGGGGCTGGCTGGAGGAGACGGGGGGGGGGGCCAGAGCCTACTTCCCACCAGGCAGGCAGCGTCCGGGCAGGAGGGACGGAGGGCCTGGGGGCTGCGCTGGGTGCCCATGACGAGGGGCCCGAGGCTGCCTCGGGAGGTTTGGGCTCCGGCCACCACGTGGACAGCGCGTGCCCTGGACAGGAAGGAGGAACGGGTTTGGGGAATGAAGGTCACGCGTTCCCTCTTGGATGTCTTGGGTTTCGGGTGCTTCCGGGCCAAGCAGAGCCCTCAGGTAGGCGGCCGGACACAGGAGTCTGGGCCAGAGAGAACTCGGGGGTCACAGGTGGCAAAGGGGCCCTGGGACGGGGTGAGGTCACCTGGGTGGGGGGACGCCAGAGAGGCGGGCAGTGTGGGCAGTGCAGTGGAGGAAGCGGAGGGAGGGTCCCGGAGAGCAGGGGTCAAGGGCGGGGCCGCCCCCGGATGCGCCTTGTCACCAGAGAACCTGAGCAGAGCAGGAGGGGCTGAGGGTGGACGGAGGGAGAGGGACCCGGCACGGAGCTCGGGAGGTGGGAAGACGGGTGCCGAGGGCTTTTGCTTTTCCACTTGGAGACCGGAGGCGCTTATCCCGCTGGGGAAGCAGACAGCCTACGAGGCCGCGGTCCCAGGCGCCTCCACACACGGGGGTTGGGGTGGGACTCCCCTGGCTGGAAACTCGAGCTACCGGAGGGAAGGTGTACGGCGAATCCCTCCCTCGAAGGCCTTGTGGCCAGTGAAGACACGGGCAGAGGTGCCCGATCCGAGTTCCCTGCCCGGCCTTTGCACCCCGGGCCGCCTGGGGGGAGAGCGGGAGTGAGCCCCATGTCTCCTCCGGGGAAGGGCCGGGGCGGCCCACACGCTGCGGTGTCCAAGGATGGGGAGAACCCGACCCAGGGGACGTGACACCAGCGGGGGTGACTGAACGGGATGGAAGGGCGGAGGGGCCAAGAAGGGCCTGGACGGGGGTCAAAGCCCAGCTCCTGGAACCTCGCACCAGCCTGACTCCGTCCAGACCTTCCCCGGCACCCGGGCTCCTTAATTCTCATGCTCGGCCCCTCCTGGCGTCCACACCAGCGTCCCCGGCGCCCAGCGCAGCCCAGGGCCAGCCTCGCCACTCTTCTCCCTGACTGCCTACCCACCCGTCAGTTCTCCTTCTGGACACCTGTCGAGGCCCCTTCCCAGTCTCCCAAACTCCTCTCCCCGGGGTCTCTTCTTAAGGCCTCTCGGGCCCCGCACCCAGGGAGCTGTGCCCAGCAGTTCTGACAGGTGCTGCGCCTGTTCCTGCTTCTCTCTTTCTATGGGACGTCGTGGTCCCCGAGAGCAGGGACCGTCCCACTTCACGGAGCCCCCGGCTCAGCCCTGCTCACGAAGGTGTAGTAACGGCTGAGGCGTGAGAAGGACGGTGCTGGAGGCGGGGGTGGGTGCAGATGTGACTGTGACACATTCAGCCCCAGCGACAGGGAGACACCGCTTCAGGAGAGAGCGAGGTATGAGCACACCTGTCAGCTTCGCAGTTTACCAGAGGTGACAGGTCTTCCCTTGTACTACGGGTGCTTCATCAGAAGCTGCATTTTGTTGTTGTTTTTAGAAAATTACCAAGTAGTTACCTACCTAGTCTTTCCTTCTGGCGTTTATAAACACTGGCACTTTTTTTGTTTGTTTGTTTGTTTTTCTTTTTGTGGTACGCGGGCCTCTCACTGCTGTGGCCTCTCCCGCTGCGGAGCACAGGCTCCAGACGCGCAGGCTCAGCGGCCATGGCTCAGGGGCCCAGCCGCTCCGCGGCATGTGGGATCTTCCCGGACCGGGGCACAAACCCGCGTCCCCTGCGTCGGCAGGCGGACCCCCAACCACTGCGCCACCAGGGAAGCCCAACACTGGCACTTTTTAACAAGAGTAGAAACGCTCACTCCTAAAGGTAAAGTATATAAACTCCAGTGATGGTTACATTTTCAATAAACACCCAGCTCAGGGACTTCCCTGGTGGCATAGTGGTTGAGAATCCACCAAGAATCCACCTGCCAATGCAGGGGACACGGGTTCGAGCCCTGGTCTGGGAAGATCCACATGCCGCGGAGCGACTAAGCCCGTGCGCCACAGCTGCTGAGCCTGCGCTCTAGAGCCCGCGAGCCACAGCTACTGAAGCCCGCGCGCCTAGAGCCCGTGCTCCACGACAAGAGAAGCCACCGCAATGAGAAGCCCGCGCACCGCAACGAAGAGCAGCCCCCGCTCGCCGCAACTAGAGATAAGCCCACGCGCAGCAACGAAGACCAAACGCAGCCAATAAAAAAATAATAATAATAAGAAGAAGAACTTAAAACAAAAAACAAATAAAACACCGAACTCAGGTCACTGCGGTTTTACTCACCCTTTTCTTCTCTTCTCTCTCTCTCAGTAAGGTATCTCTGTCCACCAACTTGACCACAGTGGGCAGTCCTGAAAGGCCAACAGCCGTGAGACGGGGCGGAGCCCAGCGCTGCCCACACCACTCCCACCCACAGGGCCCCCGGGAGAAGCCGGGGCCTCCTTCCTGCTCGCACAGGTCAAACGTTAGTTGTGCTGTGGGGGGGCCTTGCTGCTCAAGACCGAGCACCCAGGAGTCATAAATGGGACATGCGTCTGAGTGTTTAAAATCCAATAATTTTCCGTGCAGCTCAAACTCCCACCAAGTCGAAACACGAGCTGTGAAACTTGCTGACAATCCACATGACACAGGCTGCCTCCCAAGTGACAGGCCATGAGAAAAGGCGGCCAGTGGCCCCGCAGAAACGGGGCCGCCGGGCAGTCAGGCCGCGGGAGAGGAGGTGCTGGCAGTGACGCCCAAGAAGATACAACTACAGGTCCCCCGGGACCACGCATCACGGGGGGTTCACCACATAAAAGACGAAGCGTCCTCGGACCCGTCCCGGAGTTCTTCCTCTCAAAAGCAATCTCCACCCTGGGTCCCTCCCCCGACCCGGTGTCACGTCCAGAGGACCCACCTTCATGGTCTTCAAACCGCACTCCCAGCTCGGGCAGGACGTCGTCCCGCAAGGCATCGCTGAGCTGCAGGACCTCGGGGACTGTGGACAGAGGAAGCGGTTCAGTCCACTGGGCCTGGAAACGCCCGGGCCCCACGGAAGAGCGCCCCCCTGTGCCTCTGGAAGGGTCGGGCTGCTCCACTGGCCACGGACGCAGGAGAAGCCGAGACACAGACGTCGCGGCCACTGGTGAGCCCAGAGCAGCCCCTGGACCCGTGGCCTGTGCACCGGCTCAGGGCCCTGCTCAGAGGCGGGCACTGACCCCAGAGGCGCACGGACTGGGGAAAGCCCTGCGGGCGGCAGGCCCAGGGACACTAGGATTCTGCTGCACAGAAATGAGCTCCCCGGTTACTCGGGAAGGCCGAGCCCCTGCGGCCCTGGCGAGGCGATCCTGAGAGAGGCGGCCGCGTCCCACCGTCCAGGGCCCCAGCCCAGCAAGGGATCGGAAGGGGCCAAAGGCCTGGGGGTGGGACCCACGCCCCACCTCGGTGACACTCTGCCTTGGG
Source organism: Physeter macrocephalus (assembly GCF_002837175.3). Classification (NCBI taxonomy): domain Eukaryota; kingdom Metazoa; phylum Chordata; class Mammalia; order Artiodactyla; family Physeteridae; genus Physeter; species Physeter macrocephalus. Next base: position 2,337,535 of record NC_041231.1, on the reverse strand, counting down.
CATTGGCGCTCCTGGCCAGCCTCGCCCCAGCCGAGGGAAGTGGCCACCCAGAGCTGGGCTTGAACGGGCAGCGGCCCGGGGAGCCTGGCCGGCCCCTTGGCTTTGAAGCACCTCTTCCAGGAGAGACGGCACACACGGAGCAGCCAGAGTGGGCAGAGCTGAGCAGACGACTGGCGTGGCCTCTGGGCCTGACGGGACGGGCCCTTCAAGTCTGGACAGTGTTAACCTGTGCACCGCCTGGTTAGGGCCGGTGAAGGCCCAGGCGCTCGGGGGACCCTGGGGTAGTCCTGTAACGGCCATCACGGAGGGCGCCCAGGGTGTCTGATGCCCAGCCAGACCAGGGAGAGGCCAGCCCGTTTGTACTTGGGCTTGAAGAGCCCATATGGGTTCAAGCCCAACTAAACACGTTCGTGCAGACGTCAGGAGAGGCTCACCCAGACGTTCCAGCTCTGAGACCCCGACCTCGGGTGAAGCAGATTCAGCTTTCGGCGAAGAACTGGGCCAGTGGGAACTCCTGCTGGTGCCAGCAAAGCAGACCCCTCCCGCCCTGCCCTGTCCCTCCCCGCAGCACTGACCACGGCCCACGTGGTCACTCACTCACCTGTCCTGTCTCCACTGTGTCCCCGAACCCAGCGTGCTCCCGCAGCACTGTGCCGGTGCCCCCACAAGTCCACTCACGGGTGAATGAACGAGTGGACGATGACCCACACATCTCAGGGGAGGCCCGAGACCCGGCCGCACGTGCAGCCAGCCGCGCAGTCTCCCGCTTCCCAAGGCCAGCCAAGGAAAAGCCCGTTCCAGCCCCGCAGCAGGGCTGGGGGGACAAGGCCCTCCCCTCATTCTGCCCCTCGGGGCCCCTCGCTCAGACGGGTCCCCCCAGGGCCCTGAGGAGACCCCAGGGCACCGGCCCAGGCAAGTGCCCGACGGACGCTTGCTCACCGTAACGGGAAGGGAAGCAGGCTGGCCCTGCCATCCTTGCCACCAACTCCCCTCCACACCCTCAGGCCCAACCCCGCCTCCCCGCCATACCCCCAGGGGAGAGACACCCCTCCCTGGGGCCCCTCAGGTGCCATCCTCTAGGTGGCCCCCACGAGGCTGAGAGAGCGACCCTCACCTCCATCTGAGACCTGCTCTGGTCCACGGAGCTCAAACTTCCCCCCAGGATTTCTTTCCAAACCTTTTTGTTACTTTAGGAGCTGGCCTTCTCCTCCACCCTCTCCTGACTTACATTTCTGAAAAGGGTCTAGTGCCCACAATAAAGAAAGAAAGAGCTCCTACAGCTCAATAAGACAAATGAGCCAAATAACAATGAGCAAAGGGGGACTTCCCCGATGGTGCAGTGGTTAGGAATCTGCCTGCCGATGCAGGGGACGTGGGTTCGAGCCCTGGTCCGGGAAGATCCCACATGATGCAGAGCAACTAAGCCCGCGTGCCACAGCTACTGAAGCCCGCGCACCTAGAGCCCGTGCTCCGCAACAAGAGAAGCCACCGCAATGAGAAGCCCGCGCACCACAACAAAGAGTAGCCCCCGCTCGCCGCAACTAGAGAGAGCCCGTGCACAGCAACAAATACCCAAAGAACGCGGCCAAAAATAAATAAATAAAAATAAATAGATTTATTTTAAAAATTATTAAAAAAAAAAAAAAAAAACGAGCAAAGGGCCTGAATAGACAGCTCTCCAAAGGAGACGTTCAGACGGCCAAGCAGCTCGTCGTCACTACTCATCAGGGAATGCAAATCAAAGCCATAAGGAGATACCCCTCCACACCCACCAGGATGGCTGTTAACAATAATAAACAGAAAATAAAAGGGGCTGACAAGGATGTGGAGCAATTGGAACCCTTGCGCACCGCTGGTGGGAATACACAACGGTTCAGCCACCATGCAAAACACTTTGGTGGGTCTTGAAACAGTTCAACACAGAATTACCGTATGATCCCACAATTCCTCTCCTAAGTGTGTACCCAAAGCAACTAAGACAGGGACCCAACCCGACGCTTACACACGCATGCTCACAGCAGCGCTGTTCACCAAAGGTGCAAACAGCCCAAACACCCATCAAGGGCTGAATGGACACATGGAAGCGGTATACGTATCTGGTGACTATTCTGCCCTAAAAAAAAATGAAGCGCCGCCACATGCTACGGTGTGGACAACCTCGAAAACATTCTGCTGAGAAGCCGGAGAAAAGAGGTCACACAACGTGTGACTCCATTTACGTGAAAGGCCCAGAACAGGTCAATCCGGAGACAGAACACAGGCTGGTGGCTGCCAGGGGCTGGGGGAGGGGGGCGTGACCTTGGAGGGTGGAAACATGTTGGGACCAGAAGGAGATGGTGGCTGCACAACACTGGGAAGGCACTAAGCGCCACTGAGTGGTTCACTTTAAAACGGCCAGGTTTACGTTACGTGAATTTCACTTCAGTAAGTTATTTTTATTTAAAGGGAAAACCCCAGTTGGATGTTTTCGAGGAATTCAATAAACCAACTCTCAAACATATGGAACAAAGGTCTCAGAACAGCTAATGCAACCTTAAAAGAAGAGCACAGGCAGGGAGCTTGCCTCCAGGGTGAGCGAAGCCAAGGCTTTTGGGGTCTTCCCAATGCTGTGCAAATCTGGGTCTGAAGCTGCGGCTACTGAGTCTGGGGCTGGGACGGACCCTCGTGCAAGGCCCCGACAGGAGCGGAGGCTGCCCCGTGGAGAACAGGCACTGGGACAGCAGTGGGGACGGGTGGATCTGGGTGGACCGGCTCCCAGTGGTGGGTGCACAGAGATGGGGCGGCCGGTGGCTGGCAGGGCCCCTTCTGGAAGGAAGCAGCTGCACCACCACGACGGAGCCCAGCAAAGGAAAATAGGTTTCCCCGGACGTGGGCCAAGGGGGCGACCTTCCCAGGGCACCTGGCCAAGCGTGCTAGCCACGGGGACCTCACAGCCCTGCAGACGCCAAGGAGCTCTGACCCCAGGCTCTAGAAGGGAAGGAGAGTGTCTCTGCGTGGCCATCTGCTGGACGCCCCTGCCAGCACCTCCCCGTACCCTGCAACTGCGGTCCGCACCCTTCCCCGTGTGTACTGTCCACAGAGCCACAAGGCTCAGGGCGGGGCAGCCTGCATCCATCAGGGCTGGTTACTGTGGGGCGGGGCTGTGACAGGGGAGTGGAAAACAGATGGGCAGTGAGCAGGGAGACCTTGTCGGGCGCAGGCTCGGAGATGCTGCAAAAGGAGACGGGATCCATCCACAGGTGAACGGATGAGCAAAATGTCGGTCCATCCACATAATGGAATGTTACTCAGCCTTAAAAAGGAAGGGAGGGGCTTCCCTGGAAGGGCGCAGTGGTTAAGAATCCGCCTGCCAATGCAGGGGACATGGGTTCGAGCCCCGGTCCTGGAAGATCCCACATGCTGCGGAGCAACTAAGCCCGTGCGCCACAACTACTGAGCCTGCGCTCTAGAGCCCACGAGCCACAACTACCGAGCCCGCGTGCAACAACTACCGAAGCCCACGTGCCTAGAGCCCGTGCTCCGCAACAAGAGAAGCCAACGCAATGAGAAGCCTGCGCACCGCAACGAACAGTAGCCCCCGCTAGCCTCAACTAGAGAAAAGCCCGCGTGCAGCAACAAAGACCCAGTGCAGCCAAAAATTAAATAAATAAATTAAAAAAAAAAAAAAAAAAAAAGGGAATCCTGACCCAAGCTACAACGTGGATGAACCTTGAGGACATTACGCTCGGTGAAATAAGCGAGACGTAGAAGGACAAATGCTGTCTGATTCCACTCACATGAGGTCCCTGGAGGAGTCACATCCACAGAGACAGAAAGTAGACGGTGGGGATGAGGGGTTGGGGGAGGGGAGGGGAGTGAGTGTTTAACCGGGACAGTTTTTTGGGAAGATAGAAAGTTCTAGAGATGGATGGGGGCGATGGTTCAAAACAATGTAAGTTACTTAAGGCCACTGAACTCTACACTTAGAAATGCTTGAGGTGGTAACTCCTACATTGTGTATTTTTAACCACAATAGAAAAACGACAGCTAATGACTACCAGCTCTCCAGTGGCAGAGAGGCTCCTGCCCCCGTGCCGGTCTCCCGTTCTGACCGTGTGCCCGTCCCGGCCCGTCTAACTTCTTCCCAATTTCCCAAGCCTCTCCTGGCCACACACCCACATCCCACATCCCTGCTGGCCAGGCCTGAGCTCTCTGGCCCAATGGGCTGTGGGCACTGCAGGAGAAACGGCTTCTTTCTTCTCTGTCGGCAGAGCCCTCCTGCCCTGCGGGCCCCGCGACGGGCCCGGGCCGCTCGCTCCTCCCTGAGGTGCAGCCCCTCTGGAGGCGCCCTGACCGCCTGTCTGGCCCCTGCCCGCTCCACCCTGGGACGCCCCGCCCGGATGAGCTCCAGGTGTGACTTCTCGTCACACAGGGGACTGGGGGGGCCACAGCACACCAGGTGACAACGGTGGGGGTCTGCCCCGACCCCCATGTGACCCCAGGCAAGGCCTCCACCTTCCAGGGGCTTCGCTGCCCACCCCTGTCGAATCGTGAGGATTAAGGAAGCAACGTGAGGACAGCAGCTGGACCAGGCCCGGCACCTTGCAAGGTCACTTTTAGCCGCGGTGGTCATCTGTGAGTCCAGACCACCGGAGTAAGAAGCAGACTGCCTGCCCGACGCCACTCACTGCCCGCTTAACAACTGCGCAAAACTGGCCCCAAAGACAACACGTTTGATCCCAGCTCATCCCAAGTCCCCAGGGCCGCTGGCGAGGCCCCGAGCAGAACCTAGAACTGTCCCCGGCAGAGGCTGTGCAGTCGCCACGGAGCCTCCGCGGGGCAGGGACAAGGACACCTCCAGCCCTCACCCTGCGGACGCCCCAGAGAGCAGAACCGAGTCCCCACAAACAAAAGAGGTGCGGAAACGCTGGCCCCTCACGGTGTCCCCAGGCTCCACCCAGCTGCCCTGCCCGTAGGGACACCTGGCGTCTAGACGTGTGTGTGGCTACCATGACTTGACTGCGGGGGGGGGTCCCGGGATCCAGTGATCAGAGGCCAGGGGTGCTGCCCGTCACCTACAGCACCCAGGCCACGGGGCGCGTGGCGGCCTCACCTCTGTGCTCGCGGGCGACCCTCCGCACTCCTTCCCGGAACTCCGACAACACCTGCAGGTACGGCATGACTGTGGGCTCGAGCTGCGGAGAGAACGTTTTGGGTCACTGAGAGACCAGCCGCCCTCGTGTTTATGAAGGACAGAGCCCAGTACACGCGCCGCAGGGCAGGGCCGCCAAGGGACGGGTGGCTGGTGGACGCCCCGTTGTGACCTGCGTCCGGGGTGCACGTGCCCATCCCCGACGGTCGGCTCACGGACACGGGGGCGCCCCGCGTGGCGGTGCGGACAGCACCCTCTTACTGAGGGTCCCCTTCCCCCCAGCAAACTGAGCCCTGTGGGCGGCCCCGCCCAGTGGCTCACAGGAGCCCCTTTGTCTCAGGCAGACGCACGGCTGTTAAAAGCCCATCCCTGGGCTTCCCTGGTGGCGCAGTGGTTGAGAGTCCGCCTGCCGATGCGGGGGACACGGGTTCGCGCCCCGGTCCGGGAAGATCCCACGTGCCGCGGAGCGGCTGGGCCCGTGAGCCGTGGCCGCTGAGCCTGCGCATCCGAAGCCTGTGCTCCGCAACGGGAGAGGCCACGGCCCCACGTGCCGCGGAGCGGCTGGGCCCGTGAGCCGTGGCCGCTGAGCCTGCGCATCCGAAGCCTGTGCTCCGCAACGGGAGAGGCCACGGCAGGGGGAGGCCCGCGTACTGCCAAGAAAAAAAAAAACAACCCGTCCCTAAGGTGACACTGGGCGTTCCCAGGAGGGATGGTTTTCTGAGGCTGAGGCCGTTCCTCCTGGGCTGGGGCCTCCCTTCCACTGGGACCGGCACCACAGAGCCCGGCCGTGCTTGGGTCCGACCTGAGGCCACACACACGCCTGTGTACCATCAACTGTCTGCTGTCCACACGCACCCTCACGTCTGTGCAACACTAAACCACCCGCGGTGACACAGAGGCGGCCACGGGACGCAAAGCCCACTGGAAAAGGAAAACCCAAGAGGGCGAATCCAAACCAGAGAAATAACAGTTTTATGGAAAACCTTTTTTGTTACATCTACCACATTTTTCCACTAGACTTTTGAGCAAGGTCTCCGTGCCTCTTAATTAAGTCATTCGGCAGTGCAGTGACCAAAATCCCAGCGACTGAATGCAAAGGCTGGTGAGGCCGCCAAGCCCTCAGCGCGGCCTAAGCCACTGCAGGCCCAATCTCGCGTGTGGGCTGAGGACACGCCTACCCGCCCGCACACGCACACGGCCTCAGGGGAGCCTTGCTGCGGGGAGCTGCCCAGCGCGCCTGAAGTCGGCCTGGAGGAGGGCCTCAGGCCGTCACCCCCAGCGGCCCGGCTGACTACACTACCCGAGCACATGCTGTGGACCGCTCAGTACTAGGTGGTTCAAGACCTGCTCCTAAAACAATGCAGGTCTGGAAGTAAATCCGTGAACTCTGAAAGGTGTAACCTCGGGCCCATCCTTCGGCCCCATCCTTCTTCGGCCCAGCCGGCACCCACCACGCTTCTCGGGGCCGCTTATTCCAGGCAGCTGACTTCAAAGGGCGTGCGGAGGCGGCTCGGGGGCCAGAAACACCAGGCATCCGACGTTGGACGCATTTTTTTAAAGCTCAAAGGCAGACTTCCTTTAACCGAGGTGTTTCTACTTAAAGAAAATACACGTCTAGTATTGCTTACACGAGAAAACAAAGCAACTGCGTGGGTTTCCTCCCTAAAAAGCACCAAGTACCACAGCAACAGCCACTTCCAAGGCTGACAAGGGGCCCAGGGACAGGGCCTGGTGTTCTGTTTTCTGGGGTGGAAGTCGGCTCCTGGGGAAACACCCCTAAGCTCCGTCCGCAGGAGAGGGCGCCTCGCGCCGTCCCTCAGTGGGTAACAGGACTTTTAAACGGTTTTGCCTTTTTACTTTGGACTCGACCCATTACGTGTAAGCATTTACATGAGCCTTCTAACCAAATACTTCAAGAGCGTTCCTGGCCAGGGGAGGAGGGTGAGCGCGTCTCAGATGAACCTGAGTGTGCGCCTGTCCTACGTGACGGTCCTCCCGCAGAAGAAACCGTGTGTCTGCCCGGATGCCGAGTACGAAGGAGACACCGACAACCACCGGCGAGTTTTCTCACTTGCATGGACCCACCGGACAGACGGTTCCACGTGTTGTCTGCCTACAGGTGCACGCGTGCCGGGAAACACGGGCGCGGGACTCCTGACGCCCCGTGGCCCTAGTGATGCCCATGGCCGTGGTGATGCCCCGCGGCCATGGCTCAGCTGCCTGGGGGCCGAGGACCGTCCCGTGCAGCCTGGTCTCCTGGGACCGAGCTCACAAAGACAACACAGCTGGCGGTGAGGACGGGGGCGGACTGTGCCCAACTCCCCAGCCAGGCCGAGACTTGGCCGCGTGGGGCTCAGGCTGGAGGGCCCAGGGCAGGCTGGGACCTACTGCTGGTCTCAGATGCCCCAGGAGGGAACACCAAATTGGCGGGGCGGCCAGCAGGGAGCTTCTCTGGGCCCAGGTGTGCTTTACTCACATTGAGGCTGGTTCCAGGTCCTCCGACGGGGAAACCCAGGGAGCTTTCCTCTTCTATGGCCCCGAAGATCTAGGGAAGAAACAAGCATGCAGGACAAGAGGTCCTGAGAGATGGCAGGCGGGGACTGGTCCTCGAAACACGCCGCTGCGCCCGGGAGGGGCGGGCGGAAGTGCCGAAGGCCTTGCCGGGTGGGGAGGGACGGAAACCTAGGCCTGGGTGCCCCCGCACCTGCCCCAGGACGAGGTCTGGCTCCTGCAGCCCCTCCGGCCCCTTCCCAGCCTGAGCCGCTGGACCACGGAGCCCCCCTGCAGAGGACCCAGGACTTGTCAGCACGAGGCGGGCGTGGGGAACAACACGTTAGGGCCACTTGTGGGAAAAAGCCCTTGTGCTTTTCAGACCTCCGGACGGGAGGGGAAAAGCTGAGGCAAAGAGGCGAAATTGCTCGGAGCGAGGGCAGGGGCGGGGGGCTTGCTGTCTCGGGCACAGGCGCGGCAGGACCTGAGGACAGCGCGGCGCGGCTCCCATGACCCGCGGGCCCGCACTGGCGCCGTCGCAGCGGGGCTCACCTTCAGCATGTGCGTGAGGTACCGGGCGATGCTCTCCAGCAGGGCACGGTTGGGCCTCTTCCTCGCGGCCTTCCGCGCTGCCATGTAGAGGTTGCACTGGCCGACCAGAGCCCGCATCTCCTCCAGGACGGTGCGCGTGTCGACGTTATCACAGAGCGCCTCGTGAACCGCGGCCTTCTTGTCATAAAAGCTGAACGGGAAGCGGAAGAGGAAGGTGGGGGCGTCAGACGGACGACCTTCCCGGAGCGGCCCGTCCTGAGCGTGGCTCTGCACGGACGGGAGGGACGGCGCCACCGGCCTCCCCGCTGGCGGGCGTGCTGCGGGGACTGCCCGTGGGCCCCGGAGAGAAGGTGCCGCCTCACCTCTCGTTCAGCTCTGTTTCCTTGTCTTCCCACTTCTCAAACTGACCGGCTACCTCGATGGGGGCTCGGAGGAGGTCTTTCACGTTTAAGAAAAACTCCTAAAATGTGAAGATTCCTTTTAAGAGCATTCAGACCTTTCCATCCCAGAGAAAGCTGGGAAAGAGCTGTTCTACCGACGTGCCTCCACTGCAGGTGCGATCTGAATGTCACACAGGTGTAGGAAGGGAAGGGAAAGGTTTTCCTGCGAGACAAGTGGGTCCGGTCTCAGCCTTCGGGGCCCCTGAGGTGCAGCCAGCGGGTGGGGCTGAATGAAAGGTGCCACACGCGACATGAGCTGTCTCGGGAAAGTGGCGCGGAGCTGGCCTCCCCCCAGAGCTTAGTGGCCTTGGCCGCGTCCCGTTCTCTCCGGGGGACGCGGGGAGCGGGCACCACCTCCCACTGTGCTGGACCAGAGCTGCCTCGGGGAGGTGGGACCCACGTTCAGGAGCTTCTCGTACTGCAGCGCCGACTCCATGGTGTTGGCCGAGTAGTCCAGCGCGTCCTTCCACGAGTGCATGAGGAAGGCCAGGCGCAGCTGCCGGGCTGGGGAGAGAGGCGCGGGGCTCCTTACCCTCCCGAGCAGCTCGGTCCCCACGCCTCCGACAACAGAAGCGTCCGGGCCTCTTTACCTGAGTGCTTCTTCAGCGCGTCTTTAATGGTGATGAAGTTCTTGAGCGACTTGGACATCTTGCAGCCGGCGATGGTCAGGTGGCCCGTGTGCAGGAAGTACCTGACCCAGCAGTCGTTTTCAAAGTAGGCCTGAGTGGACAGGGCGGGAGCGGGGGTCAGGGGTGCCGCTGCGGGCCGCACAGAGGGTGCCGGCCGCTTTCTGGGCACCTGACGTGCAGGAGTGCCGTCCGGTGTGAATCCAGGCCTGTGCTGCCAGGGGCCAGGCTGCCCACACACGAGCCGGACTAAACAACGCGGCTCGGAGCCCCTGACGTGGAGGCCAGGCTCTGCTGGGGAGCACCTCGCCGCCCCCCCACCGTGCCCAGGACGGCGACCTCGGCCCCTACCTCCGACTGCGCCAGCTCATTGTCGTGGTGGGGGAAGCGGAGGTCGAAGCCCCCTCCGTGAAGGTCCATTGAGGCTCCGAGGAGGGTGCCCGCCATGGCCGAGCACTCGATGTGCCACCCTGGACGCCCCTAGGGACCCAAACGTGGTGAGCGCCCTGACCCCCCGTGACGGGCCGGGACTCGCTCCCCTGTCCACGCCCCTCAGAACCCCTGAGCTCTATGGGAACGAGGGTCAAGTCCCACACACGAAAAGACGAATGGGGCCCCAGGCTGTAAAGGTCACAACAAGCTTCGCGAAGGCCGAGGAACCCCCCGCTCCCGACACCCCTTCCCGCAGCTCTGGGCCACCAGGACTGTTGTCACAGGGGATGTCGGAGGGCGGATCCGTCCCCTAGTACCCCGGGTCAGAGACTGTCGGGACAGAGGGGACTCCGAGGCGGTCCGGTGCCCCCACCCCAGCCGTGGAGGGGAAGATGCAAGTCCCAGGAAGGGAGGGGGGTGACGGCCCTAGGCCCGGGCGCCCACCTTTCCCCAGGGGCACGGCCAGGATGGCTCCCCGGGCTTGGAGGCCTTCCAGAGGGCGAAGTCGCTGGGGGACCGCTTCTCACTCAGGCGCTCGGCCGAGACGCTCAGGTCGCCTGCGGACACAGGGGAGGCGGGTGCTCGGTGGATGGGATTGTCTCGGTCCGGAGACGATTCAGGCACTTGTTTGTTCACTTGGTCAAGCACTCCCTCAAGCGGACTGTGACCAGGTTTTGGAGTTGCCCAGGGTCTAGTTACGAAGCCCTAACCGCAAGCTCAGAAGCCACGGCCTCACGAGCCGGCGTCCGAGGGCAACGACCCCCGGACCTGGACCCGCACCCCCCGCCTCCGCTGCCGCCCCACCTCGGCCCCTCGTCTAGGACAACGACAGCGCCTGGCCCAGAGTGTGAGGCGCTTTTCTCATGGGCCTGCCTCGGGGACCCGGGCTCGCGCAGGCGGGATCTTGTACTAACACCCGGCGGGCCTCTTGGCTGTGGTTCTGGGGGGCATAAGGGCGACCAGGCTGCTGTGTGTGGCCTCCCCAGCCCGGAGGTGGCAAATCAGGACACTCGCTGGTCCTCCCGTGTCCATACAGGGCAGTCGCGGGAAGGAGGCTATGGACCAGTCTGAACCCAAGAGCGAAAGGGAGCACTGCTCCGTGGGCCAAGTTCAGTTTCCTCGGAAGATCCTCCCCTCTCCCTCCCCACACCCCCGTGAACGCAGACGAAGCCAGCCAGAAAGGGAATCCACGGCCCCACGGGAGACCTCCCCAGACCACGTGCTGGTGCCGTGGACACATCAGCCGCCTGAAAATGAACACCCTCTGGTCAGCCCAGCCCGCAGGCGGAGCATCCCCGAGGGGGGAGGTGGGGGGGCTGCTTGCTGGGTGATGGGGCCTCTGCCCGGCACTCAGGCCCTAAAGGGCCTCACCAGGGCGCCTGCTGGAAAACTCCAGAACAGGAATGACTCTCATTCTCCTGTCCAGGCTGCAAACGCAGGACGACTGGAAAAAGGCCACTTTGGGAGGGACACAGTGCAGACGGAGGCACCGCTGAACACAAAGACTGTGACGGTGAAACAGGCCCTAAACGCAGAATACTTAAAAAACACGACAAAGAACCAGGAAAAGTGCCACAGTTGGAAACGTAGGGATAACTACTACTAACACGTTGGTGTCTTGATTTGTGGGTCTGTGGGTTTTTTAATCCATGTAAGAAGAACACAGACACATCCAACAAACAGGACAAGCGCCACCCTGGTCTTGTATCTATTTTCTCGCCGTGCGCATTTTAACCATGGCGTCGGCGATGGCAGTTGTTCAAAAACGTAATCTGACCTGGCGCCGGGACCTTCTCTTTGACCCACCCCTTACTGGACAGATAACGTACCTTGAGGTTTTAAACTTTTCTTTACAATGAACATAGTTACTCACGAATGTATCTAACTTTAAAAATTAACTTTGAGAAATTCTGTAGCAGAGGATCTGCTCCACCTCACACACCCTTCCCCCACTCTGCACTCGACACAAACGCCCCTACCTGGCAATACCTATTTGCTCCTGATGTTTTAGGGACGAGATAAACCACACGATCCCTCTGCTTTCCCTCTTGGTGTCATTTCTGCTCCCCTGACACGGCTCTCCCACCGTGCGCCCCATGACCTGAGTGGTCTGCCTCCGATGCCTGGCCCTGCTCAGCGGCCGAGAGTCTGAAACGCCGTCGGGTCGGATGGTCACGCTGTTAAACTAACTCGGTCTGTCTTTCCTCCATGTTTCTGTGTTGTCCTGTTTTAGGTTCTGGTATCTCTTTAGAACAGAGCCCTTGAGGTGAAGATACTTGACCAAAACGTATGAACATCATACAGTCGTACGTTGACGGCACTGTAACCTGTACAGTGAAGCTGCCTTTGTGTCCTGACAAAGACTCCTGAGTCTGTCTAAGGCCTGAAGTCTGGGGAGACTCTGTCAGCAACCCAGGACTTCAGTTCAGTCCTGGACGGTGTCTCCTCCAACCGCAGCCCGGAAATTCACAGGTCTGCCTGGCCACTGACCGTGCAAGGGCATACAGACAGAAGTTTACCACCCACTAGACCCTCTAATTGTTTAATATCTTCTACAACATCTAATACATCACATCTTTACAGCTACCTGTCCATTTATCTTCACATTTTGAAAATCTGGACATGAGGTTGGTATATACTTATGCTCTAAGTATACCTAATGGTGACCTTTAAATAAGGACAGGGACTTCGCTGGTGGTGCAGTGGTTAAGAATCCACCTGCCGATGCAGGGGACATGGGTTCAAGCCCTGGTCCGGGAAGATCCCACATGCCACAGAGCAACTAAGCCCACGCGCCAGAACTACTGAGCCCGCACGCCACAGCTACTGAAGCCCACGTGCCTAGAGCCCGTGCTCCGCAACAAGAGAAGCCACCGCAATGGGAAGCCTGCGCACCGCAACGAAGAGCAGCCCCCGCTCGTTGCAACTAGAGAAAGCCCGCACGCAGCAACGAAGACCCAACACAGTCAAAGAAAGAAAAAAAAAAAAAAAAGAACATCCTTTATCTCAATCAATCAATCAATCAATCAATGTAAGGACGATAAAATGTGAAAACTGTACCCGTGGTTAAAAAAAAAAAAAAGATGAGCATTTTTATGTCCATAGTGCCTCCCAGAAACGCTGGTGGATAAACAGCGTGTGTCCGGCAGCATGAGAGCAGCCCCTGCACTGCTCCCCGCGATTCACTGAGGGGGTGAAAGTAAACACTTATGAAAGACAAGCAGAATCCCGCCTGGTCCAGAAAAGGCACTGTGTCTCTGTTTAAAACGTCTGGATCAAGATGGGCCTGGGGCTGTCGTTATACATGGTCACACTCGCTGCGCTGAGAACACAGCCGCTCTGAGCTGCTGCCCGAGCTCCTCACGGCAGGACAGCCCTGCCCACACCCACAGTCCGGACTTCTAGATAAGGGCCGGGCTTCAGACTCTGGCCACAAGCTCCTGCCTCCCCTTTCCCACAGCCGCCTTACAGGTAAGCTGCTCGCTCCTGCCCTGGGACGGGGGACGGCCCTTCCCCGCCCAGTGCCCACCTCCAGCCCTCCTCGTGGGATCGGTAAGTAAACAATCTTGTGTCTACTCCCTTTCTGGGTGTACCGCACGCCTTCGACCGAAGCACCCTGGGGGTTTCCCTCCGCAGGCTCCCCGCTGCCCCCGTGGGTGAGTGAGCCCTCGTTCAGCACCCTCTGATTCCTCTCCACACACCCGCCTGGGGGTCCAGCACAGCCCGCCCGACGCCTGGGTGCTCTGGGTGCCGAGAGATCAGCAAAGTCCAACCCCATGGCCGAGGCCCCGAGGTCTGTACGCTTCTCAGGATGGCACTGCAGCCACTCACTCTTCTGTTTCTTAAGTAAAAATACATTTCAGGGGCTTAGCGTACAGAGCTCCTAAAATCCCTTTAGGTGAAAAACCACGGTCCCCGTGAACCTAGGTGACCCTGATCGTGCGGCTCCACTTGGCTCTGACTTCGAGCCGGTCCGTTTACCTTCCCCCTCCTGCAGGGCTTTCTGATCCCCGACGGCCTCGGGCACCAGCTTCCCGTAGCAGTGTCCCTCACTGTTGGCAAACTTCACCGTGTCGAAGTAGACGGACCCGTTTGAAACGTAGCTGGAAAACAAAGCCATTGGGGAAGGTGTGACGAGGCGCTCGCGGGCCGACCTGGACACCCGCGGGCCGTCGGGGCACCTGCTCCAGCCGCAAGCCTCCCCTGGTTCGGCCACACTGCAGGGCGGCCAGGAAGCTGTTCAAACAGAGCTGCTGTGTGGGCTGAGAGGGGCCGGGGCAGGGACTCCACACTCCCCGACAGCCTGTCCCTCCGCCCTGCCCCTCACCTGGGTGTCACCACCCCGAGTGCCGCCCTTGCCTCTGTCTACACGCCACCCCCTGCCCGGCCCGCCAGGCTCTGCCTCCTGGAAGCATGGGGATTACTCCAGGCCGGGATGCCCTGTCTCCTCTCGCCGCGGCCCTGCCCATGTCACTCAGCTTGGCAGTCTGGAGTTGCCCCACGGTGACCGTGTGACGTTGGGCTGGGAGTGCCAAGGAGCTGCTGTCTCTTCGCGAGAACCCACGGCCCGGTCCCTGTGCCGGGCGCTTCCTGCTGCTCCAAGGCCCCCGCCCGCCTCACCTCGCGCGAGGTGGGGTGGCAGCTCTCCTGGGCGGGGGCCTGGCATCAGCACACAGACGCCTGGCCCCCGTCCACACGTCCACTTGCTGCCTGTTTCTGAAAACGCTGACTCAGAGACCTGAAAAGCGTTCCACGCAGGCAGATGGTGAGGACGGTAACCTGGGGCCAAATCCCGGCCCGGCAAGGATAAAGCCCACCCGCCTTGGGAGCCGACACGAGGAAGGCTCTGAGCGCCCACACCATGTGGCCTGCGTCTCCAAAGACCTGGAGGTGCCCACGCGCAACAGCGTGCTGCTTTGGGGACCTGGTGACGCGTGGCCTTAACTGGGAGCTTCCCAGTGGACCAGGGGCCAGGTGGTACCTACAGCATCTCTCACTGTGGTCCCCAGGGCAGGCCTCGGGCCCGGGCAGAGGTGCTGGCCAGCCCCTTGGGTAGGGGTGGCCCCAGGTCCTGGACTAGGCCCCAAGCTGTGTGACCAAATCAGCCGGGGGCTTCGGGGACAGGCTGGGTGTAGCCAGCACCGCCCTCTTGCTTCCCCTTCCTGCCTGGAACAAAGACATGGCCTCCGTACAGCTAAATAGTTGTTTGAATGGCCGCCACTACCAAGGAAAACCCAGAGGGTTCTCGTACAAAGCAACTGGGAAGCTGAGAACCAAGTGGCACAGGGGAAAGCGGCTGCCGATAAGGCGAGGTCACGGCTCAACCGTGTCCTCCAAATCCACATGCTGGAGTCCAGACCCCCAGCACCTCGGAGTCTGACCGTGTTTGGAAAGAGGGTCTTTACAGAGGGAGTCAAGTTAAACTGAGGCCATCAGGGTGGGGCCCGAAGCCAGTACGACCGGTGTCCTTATAAGAAGAGATCGGGACACGAAGGGAGGGTCGAGCGGCACGTGTGCACACCCACAGGGACCCCTGGAGCTGAGCGCTGACACTTCTGCGGTTTGAGCTGCCCGCTGCGTGGCGCTTTGTGACGGGAGCCCCGGGGCGCGACCGCCCTGAGCACAAAACCGTGCGCTTCCTGCTCCCGGTCTGGAGCCAGAGGAGAGCCGCTCTCCCTGGAAAACCGTCCTGGCGTGCTGCGCAGCCCTGAGCAGGGCCTCCAGCTCACCCATAACCGTTGTCCACAATCTTCTGGACGAAGTCCACGATCTCCGGCACATACTCACTCACGCGGGTTAGGACATCTGGAGGGCGGACCTGGGGATGATGACAGCGTCCTGGTTCAAGAACCGCAGCAGCAGCTGCGGGTGCCCAGAAGCCCCTCCCCCACCCCGCTCTCATCTTTAACTGAATTTACTTGCAGAATGAAACGGTCTGGATCCCACAAGGCCTTTTGCTCATGGGGGATCCTCAGCCCAAGACAGCAAGGCCAAGACAGTCGGCGACACTTACGTTCAGGGCTTCCATGTCTTTGTGGAACTCCGCTTCCCAGAACTTGGGCAGTTTGGAGAAAATAGAATTGTCGCTCACTTCACTGCCATGCGTGGAATCCAGCCAGTCAGAAAGCAGATCCTTTGCTTCTTCCAACAACACCTGAAGAAAAAGAAAGAGAATATCCGCACACACGTGCAAGTTGCACGGGCTCACGGCTGGTGCAGTCAGTCTGTGTCAGTCAAGGCCTCGGATGCGCAGACGCGGACCCAGGCCCGGGAGACCACAGTGCTCCCGTGGATGGCCTGGCAGTTAAGAGGCCGGAGTGTTCAGAGCTCTGACCATGTCGCCGGAGGGTCAGGGTGGGCTTGGGGAGGCCCAGCGGTGCAGCGGGGCTGCCTGGGGCAGGGTGGGAGAGCACGTGGTGTGGTCACCCACAGCCTGGACACCTGAGTGCTCGAGGGGAGGTTCACAACGGGAGGCGGAGCCACGGTCCCAGTGGGAAGTCTCCAAGGCCACGCCGCCCTGCCGGCCACATGCCATTGACCAAAGGCCCCATGTTATGACCACAATGGTGCAGCATGGGTACGAGTTGTGTCCTGTCACCACAGCACTCACGCCACACATAGAAACGTCCATCTGAGATGTGATGTGACAGCATCAGGGCTGCAGCCTGAGTCCCGAAGGCCAGGGGACCTGGAGCTCTGCCCTGGAGGAATCCAGTGTTTCTGCTCATTAACTGGAGCCGACAGAGACGTGCGGACAGGCAGGCGGTCTGCGGTCCACTGGCAGGGGCGGAGGCAAAGACCAAAGGGTGGAGGGAGAGGGCGCAGGGAACCTGGGCGTGGAAGCGGTGGCAAGGGCACCCCCTGTGGCAGCTCCCAGGCAGAAGAGAGCCGCTCATGTGCTGCCGCGCTGGCGGGCAGCAGGGGAAACCTCCCAGGACTAGGCTGGTGCCCGGGGGCAGGGCCTGCCCCGCGCAGAGGGGCAGAAAGCCCCCCCCCCGCCTCGGGAGCGACACAGATCATGACCAAGCAGAAGAATGAGAGTCCAATCAAACAAACTTCTAGATAATTCTTGGGTTTCGAAACAAGAAATCAAAATGGAAATAAAAAACCGTTCAGAAGCAAATAATGTCAAAATACGTGGAAGTAGCAAAAATGATACTTAGAGGAAAATGTATGGCCTCAAATGCTTAAACCAGAAAATGAGCTGAACTCCTAAGCTGCCACTCTGTCCCGACAATGAGTGAAAGGCTGTGCAACTCCTCCTCTTAGATCCGTAAGGGAAAGAGGCCCAGGGCAAACTGCCACCCCGAGAACCGGAGAGAGACGGGCAGGTACAGGTTTAACTGCCACTTACCGGGGCAGAAAGTGCCCGGGACCCAGTGACGGGCAGGGAGGCCGGAATTGAAAGTGACCACCCGCTGGAGGCTCGGCGTGGACAGGTCCGAGATCAAAACTCCAGGGCGACCCAGCCTTTGGGGCCCCACAAATTTGTGAGATTTACCTCCAAGAACCCTAACGGTTACTCACAGTAAATATTGGAGAAAAATCCCCTCATGCTTCCGGCAGGGGGAGAGGAAAAGGAACTGCTCTGAAATACGACAAAGCAGTCTGTTCTTAACAAGGCTGCCCTCAGGAGGAACCAGCTAACCAGAACCTAAGCTGCTGGGGTTCCAGCAGACCCTAACTGACCTGGGGGAGGGAAACGTCCACCTCCAGGCCCCTCCACACAGCCTGTCCCATCTAAGGGGGAGGGGAGGAAAAACCGAGAAACACCTGTAATGTTCACAGTCCACGGGCACAGGCCACCGAAGGACTGAGACCATCACAGGACCACAGAGGGCATCCTCCCCACACCTCGCCACACGACTACTGACGGCAGCTCCTTCCACCCAGTACATCGTGTACTCACTATCCTGAAAAAAAATCACAAGGCGTACCGAAAGCCAAAACGCCACTCTTCTGAAAAGACAGAGAGCGCATCAGGACCAGACGTGTGGCAGGGATCCTGGGATTATCAGACCACGGATTTAAAACAACCATGACGGATATGCTAAGGGCCCTAGTGGACAAAGCAGGCAGCACGTGAAACCAGGTGGGGAACGTAAGCAGAGAGACGGAAATCCCAAGACAGGACCAAATAGAGATGCTAGAGGTAAAAGCGCCTAAATGGAAATGAAGAACGTCTCTGATGGGCCTGACTGGACATGACTGAGGAAGGAGTCTCTGAGCGTGAGGAGATCTCAGTAGCAGCCTCCAAAACTGAAAACCAAAAAGCCTTTGTTCTCAGAGGCTGACAAAAAAAAAACAGAAGAGATTTCACTTGTCGCGACTAAGACTTGGCGCAGCCAAAATAAATACATAATTAAATAAGTAAATAAACATTTTTTAAAAAAGAACTGTAAGACTATATATTTAAAAAAAAAACAGAACAGAGTATCCAGGGACAGTGGGACAACTATAAAAGGTGTAACATATGCACAACAGGAATACCTGGAGGAGGAGAGAAAGAAACAGAAGACATACTTGGAGCAATGACTGCGAATTTCCCCAATTAATGTCAGACACCAAACCACAAATCCAGGAAGTGCAGAAAACTCCAAGCAAGATAAATGCCAAAAATACCATACCTTGGCATATCATTCTCAAAATGCAGAAAATAAAAGATAGAACGAAAATAACATAGGTCAGAAACTCAGATCTACACAAAGAAAAGAAGAGCATCGAAAAAGAAATTCGTGAACCTTACCTTTTATTTATTTATTATAAATTTATTGATTGATTTAGTTTTGGCTGCTTTGGGTCTCTGTTGCTACACGCAGGCTTTCTCTAGCTGCAGTGAGCGGGGGTTACTCTTTGTTGCGGTGTGTGGGCTCCTCATTGCGGTGGCTTCTCTTGTTGTGAAGCATGGGCTCTAGGCGCGTGGGCTTCAGTAGTTGTGGCGCGCGGGCTCAATCGTTGTGGCACACGGGCTTAGTCGCTCTGTGGCATGTGGGATCTTCCCGGACCAGGGCTTGAACCCGTGTCCCCTGCATTGGCAGGTGCATTCTTAACCACTGCGCCACCAGGGAAGTCCTACCAGGTTCGATCCCTGGTCCGGGAAGATCCCACATGCTGCGGAGCAACTAAGCCCACGTGCCACAACTACTGAGCCTGCGCTCTAGAGCCCGTGATACAGATGTACACTGAAACATAAAATCTTAAGAATATATATACATACATATATTTACATATATATATGTATATAAAACTGAATCACTTTGCTGTATACCTGAAGCTAACACAATACTGTAAATTAACTATACTCACCGCAACTACTGAAGCCCTTGTGCCTAGAGCCCGCGCACTGCAACGAACAGTAGCCCCCACTCGCTGCAACTAGAGAAAGCCTGCGCACAGCAACAAAGATCCAACGCAGCCAATAAACTTATTTTAATAAAGTCACAGCCACAATACCCATTTAATAAAAAATATATAGAAACAGATATATACTGAACCATAAAATCTGAAAAAGATATATACATACATATATTTACATATATATATATATATATATAACTGAATCACTTTGCTGTATACCTGAAGCTAACACAATACTGTAAATTAACTATACTTTAATTAAAAAAAAAAAAATGGTTAGGGACTTCCCTGGTAGTGCAGTGGCTAAGAATCCGCCTGACAATGCAGGGGATGTGGGTTCGATCCCTGGTCTGAGATCCCACATGCCGCAGAGCAACTAAGCCTGCAAGCCACAACTACTGAGCCCACGCGCCACAAATACTGAAGCCCGCGCACTCTAGGGCCCACGTGCCACAACTACTGAGCCTGTGCGCCTAGAGCCCGTGCTCCGCAACAAGAGAAGCCACCGCAGTGACAAGCCCATGCACCACAGCCAAGAGTAGCCCCTACTCGCCGCAACTAGAGAAAGCCCACGCGCAGCAACGAAGACCCAACACGGCCAAAAAAACAGTGATAATAAAAATAAAGATAAATAAAGTTAGCTTGTTGCCAATTTTAAAAAAATTCAAAGTAAGAAGAAGAAAGGATATAATAAAAAATTAAAGCAGAGGGACTTCCCTGGTGGTCCAGTGGCTAAGACTCCGCGCTCCCAACGCAGGGGGCCCATGTTTGATCCCTGGTCAGGGAACTAGATCTCACGTGCGTGCTGCAACCAAAAGTTTGCATGCACAACTAAGGAGCCCACGTGCTGCAACTAAGGAGCCAGCGAGCTGCAACCAAGGAGCCCTAGAGCTGTAACTAAGGAGCCTTCCTGCCGCAACTAAGACCCAGCGCAACCACGCAAATAAATAAATATTTTTTAAAAGAATTAAAGCAGAAACCAGGAAATTAAGAGAGAAAATCAACAAAACCAAATGCTGGTTCTTTGAAAAGATCAATACAATTGATAAGCCAAGCTAACCAAGAAAAAAAGAGGACACAAATACTAATATCAGAAATGAAAGAGGGGACATCACTACAGATCCCATGGAAGTTAAAAGAAGAAAAAAGGAATATTATAAACAACTCTGTGCCCCTAAATTTGATAACCTGGATGAAGGCACCAATTCTTTGAAAGACATAATCTGCCAAAACTCACACAACATGATACAGAGAATCTGAATAAGCCTGTATCTATTAAAGAGATTAAATCAATAATTAATAACTTTCCAAAATAGAAAGCACCAGGCCCAGATGGATTCACTGCTGAATTCCGCCAACACTTAAGGAAGAAATTATACCAATTTCTACAGTCTCTTTCAGAGGACAGAAGCAAAGAGAATACTTCCCAGTTCCTTCTGAGGACAGCATTACCCTAATACCTAAACCGGACAAAGACATTCCAAGAAAACCACAGATCAATATCTCTCATGAATACAGATGCAAAATCCTTAACAAAATATTACCACATTGAATCCACAAAAGTATAAAAAGAATTACATGCCACAACCAAGTGAAATTTATCACAAGTATGTAAGGCTGGTTCTACTTTATAAAATCAATTAATATAAATCATCACATCAACAGACTAAAAAAGAAAAACCAAAAGGTCATACCAATAGATGCAGAAAAAGCATCTGACAAAATGTAACACCCATTCATGATAAAAACTCTCAGTAAATGAATAGAGGGGAACTTCCTCAACTTAATAAACAAACAAAAAACAGCTACAAAAAGCCTACCGCTAACATCAGACTTAATGGTGAGAAATCAGAAGCTTTTCCACTAAGATGAGGTATAATGCAAGAATGTCCCCTCTCACCAGTCCTTTCCAACATCATACTGGAAGTCCTTGCTAATGCAATAAGGCAAGAAAAGGGCAAAAAAAAGAGGATTATACAGGATTATAAGCCCATCATAAGTTGAAAATATCATTAAGCTGAAAATGCATTTAATACACCTAATCTACCCAACATCATAGATTAGCCTAGCCTACCTTAAATGTGCTCAGAATACATTAGCCTACAGTTGGGAAAAATCATCTAACACCAATCCTATTTTATAATTACGTGTTGAAATATCTCATGTAATGTACTGAATACTGTTCTGAAAGTGAAAACCAAAACGGTTGTCTGGGCACAGAGTAATTGTAAGTGTGTCAGTTGTTTACCCTGGCGATCTGAGGCTCACCGCTGGTGCCCTGCATCCGGAGAGAGTACTGGACTGCATACCGCTAGCCCAGGAGAAGATCAAAATTCAAAGTATGGTTTCTACTGAACGTTTATTGCTTTTGCACCATCGTAAAGCCAGAAAATCCTAAGTCAAATTGTCAGAGGTGGGGGACCGTCTGTATATTGACTGGGAAAGAAGACAAAACTATAGACCAGGAAATAAGAAGTGGAATTTGAAATTAAAACCACAATACCATTTACATCAGCATCCGAAATGAAACACTCACATATAAGTCTTACAAAATACGTACAAGATCTACATGAGGAAAACGACAAAACTCTGATGTAAGAAATGCAGAGACATTTCATGTTTGGGGATAGGAAGGTTTAATACTGTCAAGGTGCCAGTTCCTCCCAACTTGATTTGTAGATTTGATTCAATCCTAATCCAAATCCTATCGAGTTATTTTATGGATATTGACAAACTGATTCTAAAGTGTATATGGAGGGACTTTCCTGGTGGTCCAGTGGCTAAGACTCCACGCTCCCAACGCAGGGGGCCCGGGTTTGATTCCCGGCTGGGGAACCAGATCCCGCAATGCAGGCCGCAACTAAAAGATCATACATGCCGCGTCCAAGACCCGGCGCAGCCAAATAAATAAATAAATAGATAGATAGATGGATAAGTAGTCAAAAAAAAAAAAGTATATATGGAGAGGAGGCAAAAGACCCAGAAGAGCCAACACAATATTGAAGGAGAACAAAGGTGCAGGACTGACACTCCCCGACTTCAAGACTTACTTAAAGCTACCGTAATCACGACAGTGTGGTGTTGGTGAAAGAACAGACAAACAGAGCAACGAAACAGAACAGAGCCCAGAAACAGACTCATGTAAATATAGCCAACTGTTCTTTGACAAAAGAGCAAAGGAGCAAAAACAGTTTCCAACAAACTGTGCTTAACAACCGGGCATCACATGCAAAAACCATGAATCTAGACCAAGGCCTTACGCACTTCAAAGATGACCCTGGCTTTGGCAATGACTTCTTCCATGCGATACCAAATGCGTGATCCGTGAAAGAAAAGAATTGGCAAGCTGGACTTTATCACCATTAAAAATTTCTGCTCTGGGAAAGACACTGTCAAGAGAATGAAAAGACAAGCCACATACCGGAAGAAAATATTTGCAAAAGACACATCTGATAAAGGACTGTTACCCAAAATATACAAAGAACTCTCCAAACTCAACAATAAGAAAACAACCTGTTCTTAAAAAGGTCCAAAGACATTAACAGACACCTCACCAAAGAAGACATAAAGATGGCAAATAAGTATCAAGAGACGCTCCACATCGTGTGTCATCAGGGAAATGTAAATTAAAACGAGATACTCCATACATTATTTCAATGGCCAAAATCTGGAACACTGACAACACCAAAGGCTAGTGAGGATCTGGAGCAACAGGGACTCTTATCCACCACTGGTGGGAATGGAAAATGGTGCAGCCACTTTGGGGGACAGTTTGGCGGTTTCTTCAAAAATTAAACCTACTCTCACACATGATCCAGCAGTTATGCTCCTTGGTAGTTACCCAAAAGAGGTGAAAACTTATGTCCACACAAAAACCTGCACATGGATGTTTACAGAAGCTTTATGCCTAATTGCCAAAACTTGGAAGCAGCCAAGATGCCCTTCAGTGGGTGAGTGCGTAAATACGCTGTGGTCCGTCCAGACGATGAACTAACCTTCAGTGCTACAGAGAAATGAGCTATCAGGCCATGAAAAGACACGGAGGAACCTTAAATTCACATTACTAAGTGAAAGAAGCCAATCTGAGCAGGGCACATACTGCATGATTCCAACTCTGGGATATTCAGAAAAGGCAAAACTATGAAGACAGTAAAAGGACCAGTGGTGACCAGGTGTTGGGGTGAAAGAGGGATGAACAGGTGAAGCACAGAGGATTTTTAGGGCAGGGAAACTACTGTGTGTAAGACTCTAAGGGCAGATACGTATCACTATACGTTTGTCCAAACCCACAGAATGTACAACACCAAGACAGAACCCTAATGTAAAGTGTTGTGTGGGTGATGACAATGTGTCAGTGTAGGTTCACCAGCTGTCACAAACATACCGCTCGGGGCGGGGGGGAGGGGATGCTGACAGTGGGCGTGGCTCTGTGTGTATGGGGGTGGGGTGGGGGGTACACAGGAAACCTCTGTTTTGCTGTGAACCTGAAACTGCTCTAAAATAATAAACTCTTAAAAAAATTTTTTTGAAATAGAAAGAGAGAATAGAGAGGATCAACCCATTCAAAGGTGGAGCTCTGAAATGATCCTTCAATATATAATATTTAAGGGCTTCCCCGGTGGCACAGCGGTTAAGAATCCACCTGCCAATTCAGGAGACACGGGTTCGATCCCCGGTCCGGGAAGATCCCACACGCCGCGTAGCAACTAAGCCCGTGTGCCACAACTACTGAGCCTGTGCTCTAGAGCCTGCGAGCCACAACTACTTCGCCCATGTGCCACAACTACAAAGCCTGCGTGCCTAGAGCCCGCGCTCCGCAACAAGAGAAGCCACCGCAATGAGAAGCCTGCGCACCGCGATGAAGAGTAGCCCCCTCTCGCCGCAACTAGAGAAAGCCCGCGCGCAGCAACAAACACCGAACTCAGCCATAAATAAATGAATAAATAAATAAATAAATAAAACCCCAGCAGTGTCTTGTATGGGACTCGACGAGCAAGGAGCATTCAAAACATACCTGGAGGGACTTCCCTGGCAGTCCAGCGGTAGAGAATCAATGTAGGGGATGTGGGTTCAATCCCTGGTCAGGGAAGTAAGATCCCACATGCCACAGGGCAACTAAGCCCGCGAGCCACAACTACTGAGCCCACACACCCTGGAGCCAGCGCTCCACAACTAGAGAGAGAAAACCAGCATGCCACAGCTAGAGGAGCCCACGTGCGGCAACGAAAGATTCCGCGTGCTGCAACTAGACCCGACGCAGCCAAAAATAAATTAATTAAATAAATAAATCTTAAAAAAAAAAAAAAACCTGGAGAACAAAAACAAGGTGAGGCTTCCTATCTCTCCAGGCATCGGTGACAGACGCGGTGAGACTCACACAGGGTGGATAACCTGACCTACGGAACAGAACTGAGACACGACACACGACAGAAAGGGGCTGAGGAAAGGGGGGCCTCCCATCTCTGTGCGGGGGAGAGGGGACTGGATCTCTACTCACACGACTTACAAAAACGAATTCTGGGGGATCAAAGACTTTAAAGGTGAACTGTACAACTTTAAAATCCTCAGAATAAAATACTGGGGAATATATTCACGTTTCAGGGCAAGAAAGATTTCTTAAGACACAAAAATGCCAAGTATAAAAGGGAAAACCGATAAAGTTGAATACAATAAAACTAAGATCCTCTGTTATTAAAGGGAGTGAAAAGACGAGCCACACATTAGGAGAAGGTGCCTGCAACCCATTTAAATGAGAAAGGATTAGTGTCTGGGGAAAACCTAAGGATGCTCACAAACCAGTAAGAAGACAAACAGACCAGTGGAAAACGGGGAAGAAGATGCACGTGCAGAATTACAGCCAGCAAGTGAACATGCGAAAAGATACTCAAGTCTCAGGAGAGGTTGGAGAAATGCAAATTCAAACCACAGTAACTACCACTTTACAGTGTACGTTCCATCGATAAAAAGGAACAAATCCAGCAACACAAAGTGCTGGCGTGCAGGCAAATTAACAGGACACTGGAAGCATGTTAGTAGGAGGATACGTTTACACGTAAGACATCCGGTCCATAAGACGTTTGGTCCACACCAAAAAGTCTTTGAAGTGTGGTCCTATCTAAAACCATTTGGCATGGACCAGGTATAACCATGGACGTTTTGGATGGGACCAAATTTCAAGGACCTCTTGGCATGGACCAAATGTCCTGCAAAGTCAGGAAAACAGAAGAGCACAGGGGTTGACAAGGATGTGAAGACACTGGAACCCCTGTGCTCTATGGAAAACAGCACAGCAGTGCCTCAGAATATTAACAGTTGAGTTGGCGTACGACCTGCTTTTGGGGGTATACTCACAAAAGAATTAAAAGCAGGGACTCAAACAGATACTCGCACACCCGTGTTTACAGCAGCATGATTCGCAACAGACAACGCAAACGTTCATCAGAGGATGACCGGACACACGAAACGTGGCTCATCCACATCACGGAACAGTACTCAGTCTTAAGAAGAGAGGACGTTCTGACACAGGCTACAACGTGGATGAACCTTGAGGACAGTCTGCTGAGTGGAATAAGCCAGTCACAAAAGGACAAACACTGTGTGATCCCACTGGTATGAGGTCCCTGGAGGAGCCAGATTCATGGGGGCGGAAAGCAGACGGTGGGGCCCGGGCTGGGGGAGGGGAGGGGAGTGAGTGTTTCATGGGGACAGAGCGTCCGTTTCGGAAGACGAAAAAACTTCTGGAGATGGACGGTGGTGCCGTTTACGCAACAATGTGAACACACGTACTTAAAAATGGTTAAAGTGCTAAATTGTATGTTATGCATATTTTACCACAATTTTAATAAAAAGGACCTTACTGGAATCGTTGGGAAGAGAATTCCCAGCATCACTGTTGGTAACACGGAAACGTATCCAGCTTCCCAGGAGAAGAAATAAACGGCTGGGCCGGAGGAGTCCACTGCAGGGAGGGCGGGACCTCGTGTGGCCCGTCTCAGAAGCACGCCCGCGGGAAAGCCCTCGTCCCCAAGACCCCGTGCGCCTGACTCCGCACGAAGCTCAGGACAAGCACACCAAGCATCCAATGAGAAGCCTGCGCACCGCGATGAAGAGTAGCCCCCTCTCGCCGCAACTAGAGAAAGCCCGCGCGCAGCAACAAACACCGAACTCAGCCATAA
This sequence comes from Physeter macrocephalus, assembly GCF_002837175.3. Taxonomy (NCBI): domain Eukaryota; kingdom Metazoa; phylum Chordata; class Mammalia; order Artiodactyla; family Physeteridae; genus Physeter; species Physeter macrocephalus. The sequence continues at coordinate 2,311,332 of NC_041231.1, read as the reverse complement.
ATAAATGAATAAATAAATAAATAAATAAAACCCCAGCAGTGTCTTGTATGGGACTCGACGAGCAAGGAGCATTCAAAACATACCTGGAGGGACTTCCCTGGCAGTCCAGCGGTAGAGAATCCGTCTTACAATGTAGGGGATGTGGGTTCAATCCCTGGTCAGGGAAGTAAGATCCCACATGCCACAGGGCAACTAAGCCCGCGAGCCACAACTACTGAGCCCACACACCCTGGAGCCAGCGCTCCACAACTAGAGAGAGAAAACCAGCATGCCACAGCTAGAGGAGCCCACGTGCGGCAACGAAAGATTCCGCGTGCTGCAACTAGACCCGACGCAGCCAAAAATAAATTAATTAAATAAATAAATCTTAAAAAAAAAAAAAAACCTGGAGAACAAAAACAAGGTGAGGCTTCCTATCTCTCCAGGCATCGGTGACAGACGCGGTGAGATTCACACAGGGTGGATAACCTGACCTAAAATAAATTAATTAAATAAATAAATCTTAAAAAAAAAAAAAAAAACCTGGAGAACAAAAACAAGGTGAGGCTTCCTATCTCTCCAGGCATCGGTGACAGACGCGGTGAGACTCACACAGGGTGGATAACCTGACCTACGGAACAGAACTGAGACACGACACACGACAGAAAGGGGCTGAGGAAAGGGGGGCCTCCCATCTCTGTGCGGGGGAGAGGGGACTGGATCTCTACTCACACGACTTACAAAAACGAATTCTGGGGGATCAAAGACTTTAAAGGTGAACTGTACAACTTTAAAATCCTCAGAATAAAATACTGGGGAATATATTCACGTTTCAGGGCAAGAAAGATTTCTTAAGACACAAAAATGCCAAGTATAAAAGGGAAAACCGATAAAGTTGAATACAATAAAACTAAGATCCTCTGTTATTAAAGGGAGTGAAAAGACGAGCCACACATTAGGAGAAGGTGCCTGCAACCCATTTAAATGAGAAAGGATTAGTGTCTGGGGAAAACCTAAGGATGCTCACAAACCAGTAAGAAGACAAACAGACCAGTGGAAAACGGGGAAGAAGATGCACGTGCAGAATTACAGCCAGCAAGTGAACATGCGAAAAGATACTCAAGTCTCAGGAGAGGTTGGAGAAATGCAAATTCAAACCACAGTAACTACCACTTTACAGTGTACGTTCCATCGATAAAAAGGAACAAATCCAGCAACACAAAGTGCTGGCGTGCAGGCAAATTAACAGGACACTGGAAGCATGTTAGTAGGAGGATACGTTTACACGTAAGACATCCGGTCCATAAGACGTTTGGTCCACACCAAAAAGTCTTTGAAGTGTGGTCCTATCTAAAACCATTTGGCATGGACCAGGTATAACCATGGACGTTTTGGATGGGACCAAATTTCAAGGACCTCTTGGCATGGACCAAATGTCCTGCAAAGTCAGGAAAACAGAAGAGCACAGGGGTTGACAAGGATGTGAAGACACTGGAACCCCTGTGCTCTATGGAAAACAGCACAGCAGTGCCTCAGAATATTAACAGTTGAGTTGGCGTACGACCTGCTTTTGGGGGTATACTCACAAAAGAATTAAAAGCAGGGACTCAAACAGATACTCGCACACCCATGTTTACAGCAGCATGATTCGCAACAGACAACGCAAACGTTCATCAGAGGATGACCGGACACACGAAACGTGGCTCATCCACATCACGGAACAGTACTCAGTCTTAAGAAGAGAGGACGTTCTGACACAGGCTACAACGTGGATGAACCTTGAGGACAGTCTGCTGAGTGGAATAAGCCAGTCACAAAAGGACAAACACTGTGTGATCCCACTGGTATGAGGTCCCTGGAGGAGCCAGATTCATGGGGGCGGAAAGCAGACGGTGGGGCCCTGGCTGGGGGAGGGGAGGGGAGTGAGTGTTTCATGGGGACAGAGCGTCCGTTTCGGAAGACGAAAAAACTTCTGGAGATGGACGGTGGTGCCGTTTACGCAACAATGTGAACACACGTACTTAAAAATGGTTAAAGTGCTAAATTGTATGTTATGCATATTTTACCACAATTTTAATAAAAAGGACCTTACTGGAATCGTTGGGAAGAGAATTCCCAGCATCACTGTTGGTAACACGGAAACGTATCCAGCTTCCCAGGAGAAGAAATAAACGGCTGGGCCGGAGGAGTCCACTGCAGGGAGGGCGGGACCTCGTGTGGCCCGTCTCAGAAGCACGCCCGCGGGAAAGCCCTCGTCCCCAAGACCCCGTGCGCCTGACTCCGCACGAAGCTCAGGACAAGCACACCAAGCATCCTGCCCCGCGAGGCCCCAGAAGGGGGGCGCCCTGCAGGCGGGCACCGCCCCCTTACACGTCCACGCCCTCGGCCGCAGCCTCCCTGGCTGCGTCCTTCCCGCGGTTCTGCAGGCGGCCAGCAGGGGGCGCCGGCGCAGAGGAGAAGGGTCGTCGGGACCGGAGGAAGGCCGGGCGCCCCGAGCCCGCCCTCAGGGGAGAAGGCCGCCGCGGGGAAGGCCCCAGCCCAGCGGGTCCCCGCGGCCCCGGAGCTCAGGCCCACCAGCATCTCTCGCTCCGCCTGCCCCACGTGCTGCCAGTGCCAACGCTGGACAGAGTCCCCGGCGAGTGTCGGAAACACCTTGAGGAGCCCGCTCCGCCCCGAGAGCACCTGCTGTTTCCCAGAAGGCAGTGGGGCAAAGGCGAGGGGCCGCGGGACCCACCTCAGCCTCACCTGCACGCGGCTGTCCAGCTCCTCCCCCGCCAGGCCGCGCCGCGCCGGCTCCTCCAGCGGCTCCGCCGCCAGCCTCACTGCGCGCTCCAGGCGCTCCAGCATCTGCCTCTTGTCGGGATCCGAGGTCTCGCGTAACTTTGCTGAAAATGGCTGCGAGCGTGAGGAGAGGCCACAGCTGTTACGCCCGCTCGGCAGAACCCCGTGTCCAGAGGTGACTCCACGCACGAGAGGCCAGTTCTGCCCACTGCCCGCGGCGACCCAGAGGTCTGTGTCCGTGGAGTGTCACCCCAAAGGGACCCTGGCCCGCGGCCCAGGCTGTCCTGCGCCGCCTCGTCTCTGAGCAAGCCGGGCGTGGCAGCGTCCTAAGGCCGTGCCCAGGACACGGGGGTGTCACCTGCCACCACGAAGGCGCCACCGCCCAGTGGGCCCCCCTCGTCCGCCTACAGGATTGCTAAGCCCTAATTTTATTCCTACTTTTTTCTTCCAGAGATAAAACATCAAAAGCACAACAGCAATCATTACTGCAATTACGAAAGATAACAATTATAGAAAAGAAGAAAATGCCTTTTCCTGACCTCTCTGTATGACACCATCACTTGTAATACTGTTTATTCAAAACCAAAATATTAAATTGGAAAGAACTAATGTCTTCAAATAATTCCAGAAATTTCCAGCACCACCCATTTGAGCAGCTTAGCGCAGCTTAGCGCAGCTTCTGCGTCTTGGTCACACGCGTGTCATTCGCTGGTGAGCTCCGCGTGGAAGATTCACAAGTCGGCGCAGATCGCCGTGACCGGTTCTGAGGTTCTCCCGTAAGCGGCAGCAACGGTCACCCACCACCACCCCCCGCCCCGTCCGTGTGCATCTGTCCTGGTGGCTTTCCCCGTGGGCCAGGGGGGCGCTGCGACCGAGACATCATGACACTACACGTTGTGAAGCGCGCCAAGGACAGCCCCTGCGCTTGGGACGGGGACGTGGGGACATAGGGACCCAGGAGCCGCAGGGGGCCCACCTGCAGCGCGGCGCGCACGTCCTCCAGGAGCTGCACTGCCTGGGGCTGCTTCTCCTGGTACCGCTCAAACAAGTAGTTCTGCCGGGCCCTCTTGATGATCTGGGAGCAGAGGAGGGAAATGGGGGTCAGCTCGGCAGCCGCCGGGTCCCTATGCAGAGCGCCGGGCGGTGCCCGAGCTCACACCCACACACACCGCCCCGCCACCGACGCCGGGACTGTCCGAACATGTTGAGCCGGGCCCGGCCTCCCCGCAGCGCCAGACACTATAGCACGCGCCTCCCCTGGAGCACCGGGTGTTATTAACATTTCCCCAGGTTTCCCAACAGCATCCAAACAGCTGAATACAGGACAACATCATCTGCATAAACCGTGATACAAGTCCCGGAGGGGATTCAAACAGCATGTGTTGGGCTGAGGGCACTCGAGCTGACGTTACTTTATTAACTTACCCAAAGTCATCTCTTCCCTTGTACCGTCCACTGTATTTAAAATTTAACCTTGGAAACTCCCTTTACCTTATCATCAACGTCTGTGATGTTCATGCAGTAAAAGACGTCAAATTTGAAGTAATCTCTCAGCACTCTTCTCAAGATATCGAAGGAGATGTAGGACCTAGAGCAATAAAAAGACAAACCTTTCCACGCGGCACATCACCTTGGCTCTGCAGTTAAAACACGTACAAGGAAAAAGATCCCCGGCATTTCCCCCCAAAGCTGCTACTCTCATGCCCACCCCACTCGTGATTGTGGGGCGGGGGGCACTGCACACTGGCCACGGGTCTGGGTGTCAGGGATCCCAGCACCAGGCACCCCCTTCCCCCCACCTCCAGAGCCTCGGATGAGGAGGAACTGCCAGGCACACGGGGAGGAAAGCATCTGGTCAGAGTCCAGGAGAGTAACATCAGGGCTGTGGGCTTTTTCTTTTTGGTTATCTGGTCTCTCTAGTTTTTCTACAGTGAAGATGTAGTACTGACGGAATGAAAATGTTTCTTCTTAAAAATGAGAGGAAAGGCTGGGCGTTGAGCTTCCTCTCAGAGCTTGGGTCCCTGTAGCAGCGCCCAGGTGCAGCCCTACCTGGCGTGCCCCATGTGGGAGGCGTCGTAGACGGTGGGCCCGCAGCAGTACCACGTCACCCTCCGCCCGTCTTGAGGTACAAACACGTCCTTGGTTGGAAATGAAGGAATGACCGTCACAAAGGATGCAGGAGGCGCCGCGCAGGCCCACAGCCGCCAGGGACAAGTGGTTCATACGCGTTCCACGAGGACTGCTTAGTTTACGGGAAAGTCACGGTCGTCTGGGATGGGGGCAGGCCTCTTCCTCCCTGGGATCCCACTCGTGGACGCAAGCTGGGGGCCGAGGAGACGGACGCTCCTGCTTTTGCTGCTCTAACAAGAGCAGCTTCCGTTCATCAAGCACCTGCCGCGAGCCAGGCCCCGTGCTGAGCGCGGGGACTGCCCTGCCTTTGCCCCCAGGAGCGACGTGAGCAGGGAGGTTTCCTTTCACAGGTGGCCGGGGGTCCGCACTCCCAGAGGAGCCGGCCTAGAGAGCGAGACCTCCCGCCGACGGCCCGATGGTCTCAGACCAGTTCAGGGGCCGCTGTCACCAATTAAGTCCATGAGGGGGACCCCGTCTCCCATCTGCTCAGGGTGCTTGCTGACGGCAATCCAGTGAGCCCTCGGCCGGAGTCCTTTTCAAAATCTCTGGAGCCACTGGCCCTGCTGAGCGACCCCGGCCGATACTGCCCTCGTCCCCACACCTGTTGGGCCCCCGACAGCAAAAGGCCCTGCTTCGCTGGCACTGGGACACCAGCTGCCACCACAGGTCCCCTGCAAGAGCACGCAGGCTCCTGGCCTGGCTCGGAGCAGCCACGAGCATCTACACTCGGGCCTGGCCCCGGGCACAGCCAGAGCCAGAGCGCCGATGGGCAGGCCCCTTGAGGCGTGCCAGGTGTGCTTCCGAGGACAGCCCTGCCCCGGCCACACAGAGGACGCTCGCCGACTTGCTAAGAGCCGCCGCCCCTGCCCCCCGGGCCCCCCTACCTTCCTCCGGGTCAGGCTGTTGTACAGGCGGAGCTGGCACGGCTCGGACCCGGCTGGAGGAGACCACGGGGGCTGCGTGCGCCGGCCTCTGCCTGCCAGGGAGAGAGCACAGCTGGGTCACCCGCGGGACAAGGGGAAAGTGGGCCGGGAGAGCGTCACCCGCGTCCAGCGCTCCTGCCCCGCCTCTGCCTGCTCACGTCTGGGTGGCAGCACATCCCACAGTCCCGACCCCACGGGGCGGGAGAAGGCCCATCACACCCAGCCTGCCCTCCGCCGGCTCCCAGCCCAAGGCGCCCGACCCAGCCGGAGGGCGCGCGGAAGGCGCGGGCCCCGCACACGGGCCGGCCGCACGCCTGGACCGCGGCGCAGCTGGCCACGCCCCCGGGAGGACGGCCTCCGTGGAGGCTTCACAGGACGCGCGGGCCACCTCCGGGCGCAGAAGCCAGGTCAGGGCGGAAACAGCTGCGGGCCAGTGGGCGGCTCCCCACGCGGTTCCTGTCCCCGCCCCGGGCAACGTGTCGGCACCCGCCGGCACTCATGGCTCCACGTGCGCCCCGGAGGCCTGTGGGAGCAGCTCCGGGTCCTCCCCACGCTGAGGTCAGGGGCTCACGGAGCCGAGCCTCGTCCGATCAGCGTCACCCGGCAGCCCCACCTCCTCCTCCTCTCGCCCCGTCCCGTGCCCCTGCTGATCGTGCGCCCGCGCCTCCCGCTGGACGAAGGGCAGGCCTTACACAGCCTGCGCCCCGAGAGCCTGGCGGGGTGCAGCTCCGTCCCTGGGCCGGGAAGAGCCACCAAGCTGAGTCTTCTCACGCCCTGGGCGTCTGGTGACCTTCCGGCTACCCCCAAGGCGCTGCTCCTGCACCCAGAAGCCGGCTGTGCGCCGCAGCCCTCTCCCGGAGCCAGCGCGGTGTGCGCACCTGAGGGCACAGGCGCCCACTCCCGGCGCCACCCCCAACCCCGACCCCTGCCTCTGTGTCTGCAAAGCGATTCTCCCTCCTCCTGGCACAGAATCCACGTCCAGTGTGGCCGCCAGGCGACCACCCGCTGCTCCCTGCTGCGGGTCACGGAGCGCTCAGTCCTGGGCCTGGCCACGTGCCACCCAGAGGACGCACGTAACTGGCCGCTGAAGGGGTGGGAGGTGGCTGTGTGTGTCCACGTGCGCGCCGGCGAGAGCTGCCCACACACTGATGTGAGCCTCACGACCACCGTGCTCGCCCTGAGCCAGGGGCCGGGGGGGGGGGGGGCTCGGGGCCCGCGGGACCGAAGGCTCATCTGAAAAGACGGCAGTGACAGGACACAGCTGAGGGCACAGCCAGGGAGCCCGGCCAGCGGGACACCGTTCAGGACACCGGGTCACACCCGGGCTTTCCTGCTCCCCAAAGCGTGGCTAAAGCCGCACAGCCGGTGACGGTTCAAGGAAACCGGCACACGCGATCCCCATCTGCCAAAGGGGAAAATCGGGAGGTGTTACCTCGGTTTAACAGGAAGGAAGCTTCACCGGCGTCCCTCTGCGATTCCCTGCCCCGATGCCGGGCACTGACGGTGCCCTCCCCCGCCCCGACACAGACCTCCTGAGGCGTCTGCCCTTCCTCTGGCTTGTCTGAAACACTGTGCACGCCTTCCTTGGCTCGCTAGCACCCCCGGTCCTGCCCCGGCTCTGCCCCAGGCACGTGGCTGCTGTGGAAACAAACCCCTGACCTCTGACAACACCACCTGCACGTGCCGCTCAGGGAAGCCCTGAGAACGAGGCTCTAGGCAGGGAGGGTGCCGAGGGGAGATGGAGGGAGATGTGCCAGCCAGGGCCCCGGTCCCCTGGGCGCCGCGCGCACCTCAGCCTCGGAGGAGGGGTGGCAGAGGGGTTCACATCCCTGAAGACCCCACCCAGCAGCAGACAGACCCACGCCCCGGGGGACTTAACACGCCTTCTTCAGTGAAGGGCAGACCCTGAAGATCCTTCCCAGGAGGGCGGGTAGGGGGGTGAGGGGGACGGGGGTGAGGGGGGGCCCAGTGGCAGAGGGCACCCCCGGGAGGAGGAGCCGTCTGGACTGAGCCCCGCTCTGGGCGAGGGGCGCTCCAGACACAGCACAGCAGGGCCGAAACCCTGAGCACAGTGGACCCTCTGTGCTGAGGCCGCAGAGAGGAGGCCACAAGATGGGGAGGGGGTGAGAGAAGGAACAGAGAGGTGGGGAAGGGGCTTCGGCAGAGCCCTGGTCCACCTCCTGTGTCTGAGGGGCTCCCCAGGGCTGCTGAGGCCCGTGGCCACGGGAAGAGGCACAGGGACCTAGGCTGGGCCGGCACAGAGGACGGTGACAAGCCAGCTGTGGGCATGTCGGTGCTGAGATGTCCAGCTGGGGGTCTCGAGCAGGAGCGGGACACGGAGGGAAGGCCGGCGGGGCGCTGAGGATCGAGGGGCTGGGAGAGGGGGCACTCCCGCCCAGGACAGGCTGGAGAGATGCCGGAGACGGGCCAGCGACGCGGGGAGGCAGAGGCTCGGCCACTGGCATCCAGGACGCGGCCTAGGACACCGACTCTGGGGGTTCTGGGCGCCAGACCACCCACCGTCCCCGGCCACTTGGGGTCCCTGCCGGCCCCCGGAAGGCACTGGTGACGGGGAACTTAGAAATGGAAGGAGGCGAATAGTCCTGTCGGCGCTGTCCAGGTGCCTCCCTCACCGCCCCGGTGAACCTGCGGGCCCCCCGACTGGCAGGGCAGAGACCCGCCTTTCCCTCATGTGTGTCTGCATCACTCTCCCCACAAGTTCCCCGGACGGAACACCAGACAGGCCGTGCGGAGGCCGTGCCCCCAGCCCACCCTGACTTCCACCCCAGGAGGCCGTGCCTTGGGAGGGGGGACCTGGGGGACAAGCTGACAACTGAGCCCTGGGAGAGAAGCACCTACCGCCACAGACACCCCTGGGTCACCACCTGGAGGCACGGGAAGGAGACGGTCTACACAGCAAGGCTCCCACCTATGCCGGGGAAGGGTTGTCTGCTGCAAGATCAGCAAGAAAACCAAAACACACCCCACGCTTGGAGAAACGACACCCTACCTCTGCCCCGTTACGGAGGGGGACCCAGCAGAGACCAGGCAGAGGTGCAGGAGCTGGGAAACGGTCCAAACGTCCCAGCCGAAGGGATCTGGAAAAGGCCCCCGAAGGCTGCCCAGCCCAGCAGGGACCCCTCAGACGGCACTGGACCCCTCTCGCTGCTCGGGTGTGTGCTCGAAGCCCCCCCCGGGGAGGCCGAGCTGCTTGAGGGCACCGGCGATTATGGGAGAAGCACCTCGATTCACCGGAGGAGACCACCCAGGATCCGTGCGCCCCAGAGACTTTCCAGAAGCGCCCCCGAAATGACGGGGTCCGGACACACCACACCGACAGGTGGGGGCCAGAGCTGCAAGACTGGTCTTATCTCAAAGCCCAGAAACGCCTTCTCTCTGGTTTCCAAAGAGTTCATGTCCATGAATAATACTTCCTTAAGATCCAATAATTCTAAATCTGGTGGACACACACCCTGCAATCTTAGGGAAAGAATAAAGGAAAAGAAGCCAATCAAATCCGAGCCAGGTCAGGAGCGAGCTGACAACAAGGCCGGCCCTGAGTGCGGCACAGGCCTTCTCCCGGCCCAGAGGCTCTGCTACAGCAGCCGCCGGGGCCGTGATCCTCGGGGGCTGACCTCTCGGCGTTCTGTCCTCATCTCCCCTCGGGGGGCGCTGGCAGGCACCCCAGGCTGCTTGCTTGAGTGCGGGGACAAGCGCCAGCCCCGCGGGCTCCCTGGCCATGGGTGCGACCAGAGCTTCGGGGGGAGGTTCTCCCGGCCGGGGAGACGCTCTGCTACTCGCTTGATTGGAGCCCACGGGGTGGGGCTGGCGCACGGGGGCTGCCCAGGATCACGGCCACGTGCCTGAACCACCGAGCCACGTGGAAGAGCTGTGCGTCGGCGGGAGGGCCGGAGTGCTGCCTGAACGCGTCCACGTCCTCCTGGGACAGGGAGAAGCCCTGGACATAGCTACGCATGCTCAGGTGCTCGTTCAGGGCCCGCACCCTGGCTGCCTCGTCACTAATGCTCAGGATGGACCTGTAGTCGGGATCTGCAAAGACAGAGGCACACGTGTCAACGGGGCTGGAGGCCTGGGTGAGTCCAGAGAATGGGGTCTCAGGGTCACCCTTCCGGCTGGGAAATATCCAGAATGGGCGGGTGCCCAGGGCTGGGGGACGGAGTGGGGAGTGACTGCCAGTGGGTTCTCATCTGGGGATGAAAATGTTTTAGAACTAGACAGGGGGTGGTCGCACAACATCGTGAATGTTCTAAATGCACTGAACTGTACACTTTAAAACGGTTAGTTTCATCGTTGGTGATTTTCACCTCAATTAAAGAGAAACACACACGCATACACCCTTTTGTGCACTGGGTGCTGGGAGGGCTGGTGCTGACCAGTCCCTGGGTGGGCGACGGGTGGCGCGTGAGAACTGCAGAGCTCTCCAAACCCGGCACCGGTGAGGCTTCTAGCGGCCAAGGCCCAGCTCCTGGGAGGACCACGGCCCCGCCCCCGGAAATGCCTGCCAGAGGGGGCCAACCGTCCAGCCAGCACCTGGCACAGGCCTGCCCCCCTTCAGGGACCTGAGGCCACTCCTCTGCCTTGGAATCATCAGGAAGGATGTGGGAGGACAGCGCCCCAGCCCGAGTGAGGACCAGCCAGCAGGCACAGCCGGCAGACGGCACTGACTCCACGGAGCCCCTCCTCCCCCTCCCGCTCTGCCTGAGACCCTCACCTCCTCCCTAGGTCCCTGATCACTGCTCCAACTACCCTCCGGATGCGTTCATCACCGGCTGGCTGGGGGGGCGGAGCAGGAGATCAGGGGGAGGGGCGCGGACCAGCCCCTGAAGCTGCAGGAGGGAGCCTGGTCCCCTAGTCCACGAGTGTGAACAGGGCCACGCCCATTCCCTTCCACACAGACACACTCTGAGCCCCGGAGTCCGCTCCAAGTGGGACAGCACGAGCCCGGCTTCTCACTCTCCCTGGGAACGGGGCAGACACCCTGACACCGCAGCCCTTCGGAGCCAGCTGCCTGACACCACGAGGTCCCTGGGTCACCATGCTGGACCCACAGCGGGACGGCTCCGAGCGGCGAGGAGATGTGGGCCGACACCAGCCAGGCCTGGCACAGAAACAGGAACCTCGCCCCGACCAAGCCCACGGGACGCCTGCAAACAGACAGCAGAGCACACGTGTGGGGAAGCAGCTGTGCACACGAGACCCTCCCGCACCGTCTCCACCGCGGGAAACCCTTCCGTCAGGGCCTACCCGGAGCTGCCCTCCTGGGCACGGGGGTGAGACGGAAGGAGCCAACAGAAGGACCAAAGCCGGCAGCATCTCCTGACGTCCTCAGGTGCCCCAGGGAGGGGCTGCGACCGTCCAGGGCCCAGCCTCCGGGAGGCTGGCTTCTCGGGGACCTCCTGAACCCCGACCTCTTCATCCCCAGGAAAGGCGTGGGCACCAGGAAAACGTCTTCCCTGGGCTCTCAAGCCAGCCCAGGCTTTCCAGGAAGACCGGCTAGCTTCCCTGCCCACCGCACCGCGGGGGCGCCAGCCCAGGGTGGCCCTGAGGCGCACGGCTTGGAATACCCTTCTGCCCGTTACAAAGTACCCTCAGAACACCCAGGGCCACCCCCTTGGATAGTGCAGGCCTCCACCTTTAAACGTACCGGAACCCAGCCCTCTCACTCCAACTGCCATGGCAGGTCCAGCCCTTCTCTCGCCTGGACCTCGGGACGCAGGCGCCCCCGCAGGTGTCCGGGCTTCGCAGGGCGCCGTGGCCAGAGTGGCCCACGCTCCTTCTCTAGACCCCCCCCCGTCCCACCAAGAGCGGTCCTCGCGCCGGCCAGGGGGGCCGCCACACCCTTGTGACCTCAGCTCCCGCCCCTGCCCCCATGCCCCCCGCCCTGCCTGCCTGGAAGCCTCCCCCAGACACAGCCAGCCTCCCTCCCTTTCTCGGGGCTCCACGGGTGTCCCCTTTTCCGTTGGGGCCTCCCGGACACTGGTCCAAGTGACCCCCCCGCCTCCCGGGGCCCCGACCCCTTCCCGCTTTATCTCTCCATAGCGCTTATTTCTAACACACACTTCCCTGCTTTCTTTCCTTTATTGTCTGCCCCACCCCCCGGGTTTTATCCGATTCATTCACTCAGCATATGCTCAGCCTCTAGAACCAAGCCTGGAACGTTCTGAAGACACTCAGTGAATTTGCTGAACGAATGGATGGGTGGCAGAGGTACCTCGAAGTGCAGGCCTGCCCGCGGGAGGCCGGCATCACCTGTCATTCCGGGGCCTCGTAAGCCCTCTCCCAGGAAGTGCCCGGTACGCAGGAACCGGGGTGGGGACCCGGCTGAGTCTAAGAAGGCTTCTAACCCCTGTGGCGGCCGAGCTGGAGCCCTGCTGCCCGAGGGCGCACACCTGCAGGGGGCGCTGCTTTTGTTCCACGCTGGACCTACAAGGAGCAACAGCTACTTTCCACGCCAGTTCTTGGAAGTGTCGGAGGAAGCAAAGAGAGACACAGAGGCGGCCCCTCCCGCCCAAGGTGCCGGTGGGAGCCCTGGGGAACCCACGAGGGCCCTGGAGCAGCGCCAGCCAGCTCGCCTTCCTTCCCGGGAGCGGGTGGCTGGCTCTAAGGACCAGCCCGAGGGCTCAGATCCCCTCTGAGACAGTGAAGGAAGGCCAGGCGGGTCTGTGCCCCCCACCCCTCTCTGACAGGACAGCTCTCTCTCCCACCCAGCGAGAAGGAAGCAGCGCCTGCCAGGGCGGCCCTGGGCACTGGGAAACCTAACTCTACACAAATTCCTTGGCACGGAGTCTTCCTTCCAGGGAACTTTACTGCGCCTGGCACAGTGCCCCAGCAGCCCTGCCAGCCTGTCAGGAGTCGGGAAGCACGCTCCTTTCTCGTGATGGAGAAAATTCAGTTCACGAAAGCTAAGTCAGAGGACCTGCCAGAGGGTGGACAGAGCCGGGGCGGCGGTGGGGGGGGGGGCGCGGGGGCGGGTCGGAAGCACGCTCCTTTCTCGTGATGGAGAAAATTCAGTTCACGAAAGCTAAGTCAGAGGACCTGCCAGAGGGTGGGCAGAGCCGGGGCGGCGGTGGGGGGGGCGGGGGCGCGGGGACGCATCCCGGAGTGGGCCGGGCCATCCGTCCTTCGGCAGCTGCTCACCCGACACCGACCCTCCAAGCTCTCCCCCTCCCCGTCTCCGAGCATCTCCCTGGTGCAGCCATCTATGCCAGGACACAGGAGGGAGGGGAAGGAAGCAGAGGCGACAGCCCCTCTCTGAGAAGCTGTGTGGTCTCCCAGCTCGCCCTGCCCCTTTACCCCCAGGACAGCACTGGACAGACAGACTTCCCTCACTCCGGAACTACTCCAGGGAACAGAGACCCCCCGGGAACTTGCCTGACCCTGACGTTGGCTACCCTGGAGGAGTACACGCTCACAGGGCATTTTATTTCCCTCTTTTTTCTTCGCTGCGCACATTTTCTACAATAAGCATATGTTACTTTTACAATGAGAAAAACATGTCAAACATTCTACCAACACCATGGCTTTAAAGCACTAATGAAGCAGTTCAGGGGACAAGGGCTCAGCGGGGTCTGCACCCCTCCCTCACCCGGCTGGCTCCTCTCAAGGGTAAATCAGGCTCACACAACACACGCCTGGTAAAGCTGTTGAGCGTTAGTAAAATTACACTTGTAAACTGTTTGAAATACTGCCGGGCACACAGCCAGCGCCCAGCAGTTGCCATTACTATTATTTTAATCGCTCCTGTATTACTACTATTGTAATTGCCCTGGAGGAGTTTACCCAGGGATCACCCACGCATTTAAAAAGCCCCGTCTGGAGCAGGGAGCCTGCAGGGCAGAGGGGGACAGTCATGGGGTCACTGTGGCAGTTGCGTCTAAGCGTAACTTGAGGAAACAAATTTAAAAACTGGTTGGCTTTCAAGTGGCCCTGGGTTTGGGCTATCAGCCCATGATGCCAAGATGAGAGGAGATGGTTCCCGACCAGGACGCCCACTGGCCACGCTGGCCCTCCCCAGGGAGCCCCACGCAGGTGCCACGCCCACCGCCAGGTCCCCCGCAGGTCCATCCAGAAACGCACCGCAGGACACACACCTCCTGACGGTGGGAAGGTCGTAAACGTGGACCGTGGTCACAGTTTAGAAGACGCTTACTGAACTCGCACAAACGCAAGAACCAGGTAAGGAAACTGAATTCACACCAAGCCGTCACCTCCCCTGGCTCCTTCCCATCAGCATTCACACCTGCCGGACAACAGCCCGAGGCCTGCTTTCTCCCACCCGCTCCTCCGCTCCAGCCAGGCTCCCGCTCAGTGAGGCTCCAGCGCAGTGGCAGCAGGGCCAGCTCCCGGAAGCACCCGTTCCAGGCCCACCTGAGACCTTTGGAATCGGAACCTGGGTGGGGCAGGTGCAGAGCTCAGCTGCTAAGAACCCCCAGGCGGCTTGCTGAAGCGCAGGCCCCTTCACCGCAGGTCTGCCTTCCTCCTAAGCTCCCAGGCCGGGCGCAGCGGGGGTCTGCACCCCTCCCGCACTTGCTGAAGGCCTCTCGGGCCTACACCTTGGGAGGCCCCGGCGGCACCCAGCCCTGTGGATCAGGCCCTTTCTGCAAAGGCTCCTCCAGCTTCCCTGGCCCGCCTCTGCAGCGGGCCCTCCCCCTGGGTCCCTCTTCAGGCCCACTTTTCTTTCCTGTGGGGCTTCCCAGCCTGCCCAGGTGGCTCTCAGAAAGGGGACCGGAAAAGCCTTCTCGAACGAACGCATCCCCTCCCCACGCCAATCTCATAAAGGAGAGAGGTGCGTGCACCTGGCGGCAATGCCACCCACTCCCGGAACCCAGGACCTCCTCCCACAGGCCCTCTCTAGCGCCCCCCTCTGTCCCGAGCACCAGCCCCGGAGGCCCAGCTGTCACTTGTCCACAGGGTGCTCCCAAGCATCACGCCTCGCCCTCCAACTGGGTGCAAGTCCGGGAATGGTACAGCCACCTTCCCCACTGGGTCTGAAGCTGGGTGGCTGTTTCTTCCATCCCACGGCAAACCCAGCACCTGCCCCGGTCCTCCCCAGACTGTCCACTTCTCACACCCACCACTGCCACTGGCCCAGGCCACCGGTCGCCACCGTCTTGGGTTCTTCCTGCTCTCCCTGCCTTGGTACACGTGGGGGAGGGGCAGGTATCTTGCCAGAACGCAAAGACAAGACCCAAATTCCGTCAACGTGCTCCAGGCCCTTGCGGACCTGTTCCCGTGGCCCACCTCCGGCCCTCCTCCGCCCTCTGGCCTCGGGAACCTGCTGGAAAGCGGTGCTGCTGCTCTTCAGGTCTTAGTGTGCGAGGTGCTCTCTGCCAGGACTCCCGCTCCCCTTTTTTCTCCAGGATCAGCTTCCAGCCTCTCTCGGGAGGCTCCCTACCTGCCCTGCAGCCAGGCCCTCCCTCAGGAGCAGAGCACAGGGGGCTCCCCAGACCCAGGCCCTCTGTCTCGGGGCTCCGGGGCTGGGCTTGGCCAGTAGGCTAATGCCCACAGCAGCGTCCAGACCTGGCCCGGCAGGGCCTCCGGCGTGACTCCCTGCACTCCATCCTGCCCACGGGGCAGCTGGCAGAGGAGGACTCGGCCAAGTTTCTGGCAGATAGTGGAGCCTTAGAGAGAAGGAGCCTGGGCCCTGAACCACCTGCGTAGACTCAGGCCACCCGGCAGCACACGCACTGGGAAGTGACCCAGAGAGGAACGGCCCATGCAACCTGGGGAGACGTTGGGCTTCTGCGCTCTGGCCACCCCGCCCCGCCGCACGGAAGGCCCAGGGAGGCCGAGAAGCTCCTCCAGGCATATGCTGCATCTCCACCCCCAGCAGCATCCGGCAGAGCCGGTGCCTGAAGCACATCTACTGAATAAATAAAGTAACAGATCTATTTAAGGAAATTATTTTGAACCACTGAGGGGCATTTCCCACTGAAACAGCAGCTGCGAATCTTTCACGTGGGATTTCTGGGTCATGAGGAGCACCCTGATCTGATGCCCGGAGGCCACACAGGTGATCAGATGGCACCACTGCCCGGGGACAGCAGTGTGGACACCGGAACAGTTTGATCTCCCCCCGAGGGCACTATCTCTCACAACTCTTAAAATGTAAATACCGGGAGATGTGGGCTCAGGGATGAGCAAATGTCTGTAGTCTATAAATACGTGCGTTTCATCTTCTCTCTGGGAAACACAGGAAAGCGTATCAGCTCCCTCCTCTTGCCTGCCTTGACACACTCTGCAATTGGGGCGCTTGGTGTTCATCTGAATAGAGTCATCAAAGGCAGCAGGGCAGTCAACACCCCTGCTGCGGTCACGCGGGCCCGGGCTAGCTGTGTGACCTTGGACAAATCACTTAACTTCTCTGAACCTCAGGATTCTTGCCTGCACAGGAGGATCAGGGCAGTATCGACCATAAAGGGTTGCTCTGAGGATGAGAGGCCCCCCGCAGATGTATTTAGCGCAGACTCACACTAAGAAAAAAAGCTAGCTGTATTGTTATTATGGAGAACCTTTGAATTAAACTGCATAAAAAAGGAAACTGCAAGTCTGACCTAACACACAGCCACCAAAGAGGCCCAATCTGCAGGGCAAGGCCTCTGAGATGCGCTCCATCCACCCCAGGGTCCTCAGGGATGACACTCATCTTTCTCAAAACACTGGGCCCTGGAACAGGCTGCACATTCACGCTACAAAGGAAAAGCTTTGACCCCCGTGGCAGGGAACCAAATGGACATTCTGAGCCAACTTGAGGAAGATGATCAGAAATGGGAAGAATATTCTAAATGAGGGTCTCCTTAAAAAGTCTGGAAAGATGGTCACTTTCGATAAATCCAACCTTGAGACTAAAAAGCATTCAAAACCCGGAAACCAAGAATATCTAGAACTCTGGTATCGATCTCCAGAAACAGGCCAATTCTTACCAAGGCTCTGAAAACCTCAAATTCTGAAGCAATTAAAAAAAAACCAAAACCCAAAAATCGAATACATCATTTGTGTTCACAAATGAAGAAGGAAGGAAGGAAGGAAGGAAGAGAGAAAAGAAACAAGCTCGGGCTTTCAACCCGGACACAGCGCCCGTTTCATGCCAAGTGTTCTTCTAAACCCTTAACCTCTACCAGCCCCTTTAATGCCCCCTACATCCTCTGAGCAGGGACGTGTTACCCCGCTGCACGTGAGGAAGGGGCAGAGGTGGGTCCCCAGCCCGGCTCGCTCAGAAGACTGGGGTGTCAACCACGCTGCTATTTTACAGGAGTCTGGGTGCACTTCTGAGGGCCGAGGGCCGAGGCTCCAGGTGGGTAGAGGTGGTGCTGGAATCCAGGCACACCTGTCGGGTGGAATGCGGGGCGCCCGGAAGGTGGGTACCACAGCAGCCCTGCCATCAGGGGCCTCCCACGTCACTGGGTTACCCAGGTGGTCAGAGCTCCCCGCCTGGAATCCCAGGAGCAAGAGGGATCACAGGGCTCCAGGAAGCCTGCACAGCCTCAACCCGGCAGCCCGGGGAATAAAAACTACACACTGAGAGTTCTTCCTGAAGAAAGTCTGCTCCAGACTCGGGAATCCAGGGACAACCTCCGGTCTGTCTGGCACCTACAATCTTGACTGAGGGAGGGGAGCAAGGGCCCAGCACTCCTTGGAGTCCGCCTGTGGGCGGCGTGTCTACCGGCTGGCGACACGAGTGACTCTGGTGGGCAGAGCCAGAGCTGCTCACGGAACCTCGGAGGCGGCAATAAAGTGGGGGCAATAACGCTGTGACCACGCAGGTCCCAATGGCCACTGTTTGCAGCCGCAGATGAAAGCCTTCATAAAATCCCAAGCCCCTTCCTGTATGTCCGAGTACCCTGCTTCCTCGGCCCCATTTTCCTAAGTGCCAACCCGGGTGCTGCCCGGGCTGGGCGGAAACGAAAACAACCCTAGGGCTGTGCCTGTCCCCCAAAGTCCAGGGGACAGGAGGGGCGAGGTCCGGCCCAGGGACCGGCGGGGGAAACGCAGGGCCACGTCCCGGGGTCGAGGCGCAATGGAACCTGGAGGACCCAAGGAGGGGACCGGGGCTGGGGACGGGGTGGCCTCGGCAGTTCCGGGGCCGGAGCCGGGTCCCCGCAAGGTTGGAGGAGCGGGGCCTGCCGGGGGGCGGGGGGGGACCGGGGGTCGCGCCCCGCCCTCTGCGCGCCCTCAGACCCGCCCCTCAGGGACCCGGCTCCCCCTCAGATCCCGGGTGGCCCCTCCGCCCCTCGGCCCGGGGTCGCCCCCGCTGGCCCGTCCGCCGCGCGCACTCACCGTGCTCCGCGGGGGAACCTGCCATCGTCGGAATGCCGCACTCGCGGCCGCGCCGACAGCTTCCCAGAATCTGACGCAACCACCACCCCGGAAGTCCCGCCGGAGCCGGCGCGCCTTCCGGGACACGCCCGGTCGCTAGGCAACCGCCGCGGGCTCGGGACGCCGCAGGCCGGGGCATGCTGGGAGTTGTAGTTCCTACTGCGCTGCGGCCAGTGCCCTTGAGCAGGGGTCCCCAACTCCCGGGCTGCGGACCGGTAGCGGTCCGCGGCCTGTTAGGAACCGGGCCGCACAGCAGGAGGTGAGGGGCGGGAGAACGAAGCTTCATCTGCCGCTCCCCATCTTTCGCATTACCGCCTGAACCATCCGCCCACCACCCAATTCCGTGGAAAAGTTGTCTTCCACGAAACCGGTCCCTGGTGCCAAAAAGGTTGGGGGCCGCTACCCTTGAGTATCCCAGGTTCGCGCGTTCCATGTCGGGACAGGGGACGAGACCCGGGACCGGCCCAAGCGCGGGGCTCCGGGCGGAGGCACAGTCTCGCTGCGGGGAGACTTGTATTAAAGACAGATCACCTCATGCCTGGGCGTTTAAGTTAGCATTGCACCAGACGGTGTGGCGACCAGCCCCAGCCTGGGGGTCAGAGAGGGCCTCCCAGGGTCCGGGGAGGGAGGACCAGTTGGAAGGAGGCTTAGAGGAGGGGATGGGGAATGGGTGGGAAGTGCATTCCATGCAGAGGGTACTGTCCTGCAAGTGACACCAACAGAGAGCAAGCCACTGAGAAATTCAGCCTGACCGCAGGGCAGGCTGGAGCAGCCCTGGCGAGAGATGGGGCCTGGGGCAAAGGCTAGGGCTGGCGCTTCTTGAAGCATCTTGTAAGCAAAGTCAAGAATGGCAGAGACCCAGCAGGCTTGACTGGATTTGTGCTGTACACCTCTCATTCCAGCTGCTGTGTGGCCGTGGAGTGGATTAGGGAAAGCCAGGAGGAAAGCAAGACTTGACAGGAAGCCTTTTCGATAGTCTGTAGGAGAGGAGACGATGCCCTGGACCAGCAGGGTGAGCAGGCAGATCTGGGAGAGCCACGGCGGGCAGCAGATACTGCGATGAGGGGGTGGAGTGAGGGAGGTGAGGGCCGGGGATGACACCCACGTTTCTGTCCTGAGAGAGACTGGTGGTTATGGCATTTCCTTTAATAATGAACTTGAAGTTGAAGACACTTGGTGCTGGGTGGAAGAAAGCAGCTGGTTTGTGAGCATTTCCAAGGACTGATGATGTTTGGGGTGAGTGAGAAAGGGGGGCAGGGTGGGGCGCACACTCTGTATGGACAGGGTTGTCATTCCCCGAGACAGAGGCCCCGGGGGGGGATAACACAAACCAGGAGAAGAGGCTTCTCTGGCGTTTAATCCCCATTCTAGAGGCCCCCAGCCCACAGACCACATCCTCGGGGCCTGTGCCTTCCTCTGTGTAAGACACCATCTCCCAAGGACATCACACTCAAGCTTGTGCACACACAGGTAATGAAAAGAAACACTACTGAGGATGGAAATTTTACTAGGTAAAGAAAAAGTACGAAAGCAGGTATTGCTAAATTGTACAACTTTTTGGCAAAAGGGTATCTTTGGCATTAAAACTTTAACAGTTTAAGCTACTTTTCTAAAGAATTATGCTAAATGCAAAGGAAAAAATCTCATAACATTACATACTGTGTGATTCTAGTTATTTAACACTTTGAAATGGCAAAATCATAGAAATAAAGACCTGAGGATGTAAATTTTACTAGGTAAAGAAAAAGTACGAAAGCAGGTATTGCTAAATTGTACAACTTTTTGGCAAAAGGGTATCTTTGGCATTAAAACTTTAACAGTTTAAGCTACTTTTCTAAAGAATTATGCTAAATGCAAAGGAAAAAATCTCATAACATTACATACTGTGTGATTCTAGTTATTTAACACTTTGAAATGGCAAAATCATAGAAATAAAGACAAGTGAATACCAGAAGTTAATGCGGGAAGAAGGTGGATGTGGCTACACCTGAAACAAACACAACATTGTTAATCAACTGTACTCCAATATAAAATTTAAAAGTTAAAAAAAAAGATGCAACATTAAAAAACACCCACGTTTCTGTCCTGAGAGAGACTGGTGGTTATGGCATTTCCTTTAATAATGAACTTGAAGTTGAAGACACTTGGTGCTGGGTGGAAGAAAGCAGCTGGTTTGTGAGCATTTCCAAGGACTGATGATGTTTGGGGTGAGTGAGAAAGGGGGGCAGGGTGGGGCGCACACTCTGTATGGACAGGGTTGTCATTCCCCGAGACAGAGGCCCCGGGGGGGGATAACACAAACCAGGAGAAGAGGCTTCTCTGGCGTTTAATCCCCATTCTAGAGGCCCCCAGCCCACAGACCACATCCTCGGGGCCTGTGCCTTCCTCTGTGTAAGACACCATCTCCCAAGGACATCACACTCAAGCTTGTGCACACACAGGTAATGAAAAGAAACACTACTGAGGATGGAAATTTTACTAGGTAAAGAAAAAGTACGAGAGCAGGTATTGCTAAATTGTACAACTTTTTGGCAAAAGCGTATCTTTGGCATTAAAACTTTAACAGTTTAAGCTACTTTTCTAAAGAATTATGCTAAATGCAAAGGAAAAAATCTCATAACATTACATACTGTGTGATTCTAGTTATTTAACACTTTGAAATGGCAAAATCATAGAAATAAAGACAAGTGAATACCAGAAGTTAATGCGGGAAGAAGGTGGATGTGGCTACACCTGAAACAAACACAACATTGTTAATCAACTGTACTCCAATATAAAATTTAAAAGTTAAAAAAAAAGATGCAACATTAAAAAAAAAGGGCAACACGAGGGGTCCTTGCGATGCTGGAAATGTTGGGTATATTCACTGTGTCAGCGTCGTTATCCCAGCTTTGATATTGTACCATAATTGTGCAAAACGTTAGCATTGTAGGAAACTGGGTAAAGGGTGAGGCAGGCGATCTCTCCATATTAATTCTTACAGCTGCATATAAATCTATGATTATCTCAAAACGTTTATAATGATATCCATTCCTTAAAAAAATAGTTTCAGGTACTTAAAAAAGGTCTCTGTGACTGTCACCATGCCCCACCCTGGCTAGTCCTGGTTTAGGAAGCTGGGGCCTGGTCACATTCCAATCTTATCCTCAGATACAAGAGCAGAGGGGATAGTCTTAGGTTTTTGGGGGGGGGGGGGTTTGTTTTAATGGAAGTCTAGTTGATTTACAATTTTGTGTTAGTTTCAGGTGTACAGAAAAGTGATTCAATTATACATACATATATATATATGCTTTTTCAGATTCTTTTCCATTATAGATTATTACAGGATATTGACTATAGCTCCCTGTGCTATGGAGTAGGTCCTTGTTGTTTATCTATTTTATATATAGTGGTGTGTATCTGTTAATTCCATACTCCTAATTTATCCCTCCCCTCCTTCCCCTTTGCCAGGTTTGTTCTCTATGTCTGTGGGTCTGTTTCCGTCTTGTAAATAAGTTCATTTCTATTATATCTTAGATAGCACATAGAAGCGATATCATATGATATTTCTCTTTCTCTGTCTTACTTCACTCGGTGTGACAATCTCTAGGTCCATCCACGTAGCCGCACATGGCATTATTTCATTCTTTTTTATGGCTGGGTTAATATTGCATTGTATGTATACCGCATCTTCTTTATCCATTCCTCTGTCGATGGGCACTTAGGTTGCTTCCATGTCTTGGCTATCGTCCATAGTGCTGCTGTGAACATTGGGGTGCATGTATCTTTTGGAATTAGAGTTTTCTCCAGATGTGTGCCCAGGAGTGGGATTGCTGGATCATATGGTAACTCTATTTTTAGTTTCTTAAGAAACCTCCATACTATTCTCCATAGTGGCTGCATCGATTTACATTCTCACCGATAGTGTGAGAGGGTTTCCTTTGATCTACACCCTCTCAAGCATTTGTTATTTGTAGACTTCTTGAGGATGGCCATTCTGACCGGTGGGAGGTGATACGTCCTCGTAGTTCTGATTTACGTCTCTCTGATAATTATTGATGCTGAGCATCTTTTCCTGTGCCTGTTGGCCTTCTGTTTGTATTCGTTGCAGAAATGTCTCTTTAGGTCTTCTGCCCATTTTTTGTTTTGTTTTGTTTTTTTCTTCTGCCCATTTAAAACAATTTATTTTTTATATTGGAGTATAGTTGATATACAATGCTGTGTTCGTCTCAGGTATACAGCTAAGTGATGCAGTTATACACATACATATAAGCATTCTTTTTCAGATTCTTTTCCCATAGAGGTTATCACGGAATACTGAGCAGACCCTCTGCCCAGTTTTGATAGGGATGGTCTGGTCCCAGTGCCAGGTATGGACCAGCGTCTCTGACTGCTCAGAGTGGCCTGCAGGTTGCCTGTCATCGACTTCCTCGTACCTAGTCACGGAGCACCCGCTCGATGCCACGCCCCGTCCTAGGTCGTGCAGACATCACAGCGACTCTGAGATCAAGGAGGTGGTGGGGGCAGAAAGATAACCACCAAACTCCCCTGGCCGCAGAGCCTAGGGAGAGGCTCCGAGGAACGTGAGCCCACCCAGTGCAATCAGCAGTCCCCTGGGATGCCATCTCTGCCACACTGGCCACAGGCAGTGCCCCTGACAGAGAAGCACCTTTGCTTGCGGGCAGAGCTGATGTCCCCAGTGGAAGTTTATACGGAATCCATTTGGATAAGGACTGCAGTTCCATCTGGGATTTGCCGCCAGCCGCGGCGGGTCCTCAAAGCGCAGCAACAATCGACGAGAGCGGGTAGGGAACGGAGAGCACCAAGGTATGGGATCAGAAGGGCACAAACAACTGATGGTTGCAAGGCAAGTTTAATAACAAAGCAGAGTCATATACAGACCCCGAAAGCAGGGACTTTTCACAGTCATTGTGCCCTAAAGCAGAAACTTTGTATAAACATCGTTCTATAGAACCGGTCTTTTATCTCGGCTTAGTCGCCACCATATCTGCAGGGACTTTGCACGGTCATTGTGCCCTAAAAGAAAGGAATGCCACTGTCTCGCGGGTTCGGTCTCAGCGCCCGGGGCGCGGCGCCGCGAACATCCTGCTGCTCGCCGGCGCGGACTGGCTCTGGCGAGCCGGAGCGCGGAGCGGGTTTATTGCTTGTTCCACAAAGGCACCAACTTCCCCTCCAGGGTTGCTTTTCCTAGCTTTAGGGGACAGCCAGGGACTCTCAGTATCTGAGCAGGTCCCTGGAGCGATCTGGCCAAAGGCCATCTCCTTTTTTACGTTCATACCGTCAAGTCCAGGATGCGTACCAAGGAGAGTACAATCGGGCCCTGAGGCTTAGGAGGGTCTTAATGGCGCATTCCTCAGAGGGCAATGCTCGCCACAGGGATTCATGAAGTTTCTGATGGGATCAGAACTGGAAAAGAAGCTCAGATCCTACCCATCCAGGACACTGTGTAAAGTAACAGCCCTGTGTCGAAAAAGAGTTTATTGGGAGGTCTCTGCATGCCTACCTAAGATACCTTCTGCAACCAATTTGTTTATGATTTGCAAACATATATGTAGCTCCATGTTATGGAGGGCAGCCATGAGTTTAAATACAGAAATGTCCCTCCCTAGCCCATTCCTCCGCCTGAGGAGCTCTTCCAAATTTCCTGGATGTTGGGGTTCCCATATCTCGTCATTTTCTTCAAGTCCAGTAAACCCCATAACATCTTGCAGTTACTTTCTGGAACCTCACGTCTGAATTCACAATAGAGCTTACTGATGGCTGAAAAAAATAAAAGCAAAAAGGGAGAGTTTGTTTACATTCCTGGAAGGCCCGTGGAGCATGCTCTGTAACTCGGCTCCCCGGGAGTGTGGTCCTAGAGGTGTTTCCACCTGCCCTGAGGGCTGGGCGCCGGGCAGCACGCCACGGCCCACAACCTGGGAAGCCCTGTGCCAGCCCAGATGATCCCACAGAAGGCATCAGGCCCAGGGGCCAGGAGGCCGAGGTCTGGCCATGACCTGCTGTGTCTCTTGACACGTCTGTTGCTCATTCATTACTGGTGCCAATGAACCTGGGAGAAGGAACCAAGGAACCCCAGGCAAGTCAGAAGCCCTGTGGATAAAGCATCTGCTGACGTCCGCCCTGCCCTGCCCCTCTCACACGCCACCCAGCCACGGGCTGTGACGTGCTCAGGATGGGTGGGCCTCCTGGTGTCAGCGGGGGGACCAGGTTAGGCCTTGAGACCTGGGGCAAATTTTGTAGCCTCTCTGAGCTTCGGATTGTCGTGTTTTAAATCTGTAAAATGGGGCAGTCTCCCAGAGCTGTTAGAATAAGATTATAAAAAGCACCTGGCACCCAGCACGTGCTCGATGAATCTTGACTTTTTTGCCGCTAAACCCGTAGCATCCCAGCCATGGGGACCCACTGATCTAGGGTTAGATAAGTATTCCCATCACCCACTGA
Organism: Physeter macrocephalus; assembly: GCF_002837175.3. Classification (NCBI taxonomy): domain Eukaryota; kingdom Metazoa; phylum Chordata; class Mammalia; order Artiodactyla; family Physeteridae; genus Physeter; species Physeter macrocephalus. Next base: position 2,286,742 of record NC_041231.1, on the reverse strand, counting down.
AACAGGAATGTATAATAAAATAAAAACAACATCCAATCCTTCTTTATGAACCCCACAAAACTTATATCTGACAAATGTCTGTTTCTCTACTGTCATTGGTGAACGTGAAAAAGTGGATCTCAAGTCCACAGGAAAGATCCCTAAGCTTTGGGTAGGCAGGTGGTGCCCCGTCTCGAAAATAAAGACATTAGGCCTTAGCATTCATGTCAAAGAAGGAAGACTTTTAAAAAATACATATTTATTTATTTGGCCACACTGGGTCTCAGTTGCGGCACACGGGATCTTTGTTGCAGCATGCGAGATCTTTAGTTGTGGCATGTGGGATCTATTTCCCCGGTAAGGGATCGAACCCAGGCCCCCTGCATTGGGAGCATGGAGTCTTAGCCACTGGACTATCAGGGAAGTCCCAACAAGGAAGATTTAGCCTAAACAAATAAACGAGAAAATTTGTTAACAAACGAACCGAGAAAAATGTTAACAAATAAAAAAAGAAAATGAAGAATTTAGCCTACTTGCCATCACAGGAAACGCCCTTCAGAAAATACTTTTGTTCATATTCCAGCAGAGAGAAGAGAATAAAATGGTTCCAGGAGCAGAAACTGTGCGGCCTCTTAGAGGAGTTCTACTGAAATAGAACCAGAACCTGGTTTCTTGTGGGAGCAGTGGGTGGGGGCCGGCGGGCCTCTATGAACGTGAGAAGACCCCTGAGTCAGCCCGTGGGGAGTCCCCGCCCGTCCCCCCACGGGTGGCAGAGAGCTCACAGCCCAGCGTGTCCTCTGGGCCACGCTCCCCCAGGACACGGCCTGGGCATGCGGGCGACGCCGTGGCGGGCCGGGGTCCCCGCTGCTCTGCATGTGCTCCTGACTCTTCCCAGCCCCAGGCCCTGCTCCTTCCCCCCTGGGGGTGCGGGTAACAGCTGAACGATGTCACCTGGCGGTGACCTGCTCTCTGGATAAGACAATGGAGAGGACACAGGTCTACAGACATGCACTGTGGACAAATATTAGTGACTTATCCACACCGCCTCCTCGTTCAGGGAAATCCGAGCGTGGACGGGACACCAGACAGATGAAAGCTGACCACCCGTCTGAAGGAGCTGCCACGAGCACGGGGTTCTCCCTGGATGAGGCCAGGCGTTCCTCGAGATGCCCGGGCCTGAGGCCAGGAGCCTGACCACGTGGTTCAAACCTCAGCTCTGCCTCTGCCCACGGGCGGCAAGGACTCAGCGCTCTGTCCCACGGCTGGTAAAAAGGGTAAGAACAGCTGCCCTGTTACAGCACAGCCCCAGAGGGACACCCAGGGACCAGCACGTCACCCTGACCCGACGCTCGGCAGGGGCCCCAACTTCTGCATTTTGTTCGTCTCAGGAGCCCTGGAGCATCCGACAAAAGTCACAGGCCGCATCCCTGAAATGACGCCTAAGGGCGCACGACCCGTGGAACCTACAGTCTCCGGACTTCTCAAGCCCCGTGGCTGTGCAAGGGTGGCCCAGGGGTCCACGATCTCCTCCCAGTCTCCCCTTTCTTCAGCCCCTGACCTTGCCCTGCCTTAGGGGTCCTCATCACTCAGCAACCCTGGCCCTCTCCCACAGGGCCACTTAGTGGGTGTCTGATTATTTGTCAAACCCCATTCAGGTGTCACCCACTCGGGAAAGCCCCCAGCAGCCCCACAGCGGAGGATGGGAACCGTCGCTTCCCGCTGTGCACGGCTGGACACGGCCCACCGGGGACGATCCCACCCATCTCAGGATCCAGCCCACACCCTGCCCCTGCAGCCCTGTGTTCTCCAGATGCCAAGCCTGGCACCCAGGAGGGGCTTGGCCCAGCCCTGCTGACAGCGCAGGAGGCTTCAGGGTCCGGCAGCAGCGGGCTGTGCCTCCTCGGTCCTGTTGTTTCCCAGCCCTGGGGCCCAGCGAGGACACATGCTGAGCCCCTGCCCCCCCTTGGTGCCGTGGTCCCCTTGTCACCGAGTCCAAGCTCGTGCGGCTCACCGCACACAGGCCAATAAGTCAGACGTGAGGTCTCGAGACGAGGAGAAGCCGCCAGACGGAGAAGATGGCAGACCCGTGTCTCAAAAGAACCACCTTATCGGGGTCTGGATGCCAGTTTCTTTTATAGAATCAGACAGGGAGGTAAAGTAAAAAGGCAGAATAGAGAGGGAGAGGCGGTGGGGAAGTAAAGTAAAGAGGACCGTCAGTCTCGCAAATCATCTCCTGGAACGACCATCCTTGAGGAGGAGATGCACTACTTTCTTCTTCCTTGCAGCCATCCACAGGTGGACAGGGTCAGATTGTCTTCCTGTGAGCTGAACAGAGGCACTTTAGTTTAATATTCGGGCAGAGGGGCAGGGGTCCCCGAGGCAGGCCATTATGGATGATTATAGGAACAAAAGCAATGAAAAGCAAAGGCTAAAGTCCAAGAAACAGATCCAACATGGAGTCAGAATTGGCTCTTCCCTGTTACACCCTCAGACAGCAGGTAGGGTTGGGGAAGGTTATGGGTTGAATTGTGTCCCTGCAAAGGCTCTGAAGTCCTCCCAGTACCTGTGACTGTGACCGTATTTGGAAACAGCATTGTTGCTCACGATAAAGTTGAGATGAGGTCACTAGGGTGGCCTCTAATCCAATATGACTGGGGTCCTTATAAAAAGGGGAAATTTGGAGAGGGACTCACACACAGGGAGAAGGCCACGTGAAGATGAAGGCAGAGATGGGGAGATGCTTCTCCAAGCCGAGGAACCTCAGATTGCCGGAAACCACCAGAAGCCGGGAGAGGCCTGGACCAGACTCTCCCTCACGGCCCTCGGCGGAGGGAAGTGACCCTGCCTGCCGACACCTTGATCTCCGACTTCCAGCCTCCAGAACCATGAGACAATAAAAGTCTGATGTTGAAACTCCCCCCTCCCTGCCCCTGGGCTGTGGGACTTTGTTATATCAGCCTCAGGAAACCCAGACAAGAACTCTGCGAGAGCACCACACACAGCCCTGCGCGCAGCAAGCACTCAGCGAGCAGGGTCTTGGTCATCATTCAGACCCTCCCAATGGTCCACTTACCTGCTCCAGGCTGTGGAGGGAAGGGGACGCCTCTGCTTGGACCGGGGGCCTGGGGGCCTGGGGGCCTGGGGGCCTGGGGAGCTTGAGTCCGTTGTAGTGTCTGCTCTGGGGCCGCTGGCCTTCCTCCGGCCCCCAGCTCCTGGAGCTCAAAGATTTCCCCAGCGTCCTTGGAGGGCCCCGGGCGGGTCCTGGCCTCGGGCGCCAGGGCTGAGTCCTCCACCTCCGACAGCGGCCTGGTCTCCACACCAGGGGCTGGTTGGCCCCTCTCAAGGTCCATGGGTATCTGCATCTCCTTGGGCTGGCTGCTTCTAGGTGACTAAAGAACAAAGTCATTTCTTCTGGTGACAGGAGCCTGCAGGACGGGCCCTTCCCAAGCCACTTTTAGGGAAAGAAATGCCAACTGTCTGATAGGTAAGCAAGGCCTGTGCAATTTTAGAGAGAAACACCGCACGGGGTCAGGTCCCTGCTCTGGCCCCGACTCCTTGGCGGAATCCCAAGAGAAGCCTGTGGTGGGTTGAATGGTGGGCACCCGAGGATATATCCACATCCTAATCCCTAGTACTTGTGAATGGGACCTATTTAGAAATAGGGTCCCTTCAGCCGAGGTCATACCGGATAAGAGTGGGACCGGTATCCTATGACTAGTGCCCTTAAAAGGAGAGAGATTCAGAGACACACGGGGAGAGGCTGGGTGAAGACAGCAGAAAGTGGAGTGACGCGCCCATAAGCCAAGGAGCGCCAAGCAAGTCCAGCCCCAACCAGGGGAAGCAAGGAAGGACCCGCCCCTAGAGCCCCGACGGGACCAAACCCGCCAACCCCTTGACTTCGGATCTCTGGCCTCCAGAACTGTGGGACAGTAAGCTCCTAATGTTTAAGCCCCCCCGTCTACGGGGATCTGTCTCGGCAGCCCTGGGATACCAAAGAAAGCCTTCTGTCCCCTGTGCCTCAGCAGAATTTAAATCTTCCAGCACAGATGTTCCAGGGCTCTGCTAAGGTGGGCGCAGACACCACTGCACAGGCTAAGTGTGGACGCAGGGGGGAAGGCCTGGGGCTGTCCCCCACCCCTCCGTCTCCTGGGGCTTCACTGGGCAAGTCCCAGGGTGATACTTACAGGGCTGCCTGGCTCCTTTGGATTTTCTGCAAATCAAAAAGAAGAGAGAGAACTGAAAACAATTCATATGAACTATTACAGCGACTTCTGTGAGGAGAGGAAATGCCTTGAATTCACAGTCAAGAAAGTGGACTTACGTTTCCCAAAAACGACAACCGACTGGAAAAACCACGCAGCTGGGAAAACACAGGAGGGGCACTTACTTGGTAAGCTTCCCCAGCACCCAGGGACCGCCTCCTCCAAGACCCTCTGGCTGGAGCTGCACCCGTCTCTCCTGCCTTCCCGGCCCCCGGCGCCCTGGACACCTGTCCCCAGCAGCCGCCCTGCGTATTTGGTCTCAAGCCCTGCACGTCGGGGAGCGCGCAGCAGGCGGCTCCGAGCCCAGACACACGCAGGGCCTCCGAGATGGAAAGTGAGCAGAGCTGTGTCCAAACGAGAGGCTCCCGTCCGGAACCACTGACCCCGGGCCCCCATTTCTGAGCTCCTGATGATCTTGCTGACCTGGTTTCCTCAAGGATCCACGTGACTCTGATTTACCTCCTGTTCTACAGTGGCAGATGACGGTGGTGATGATGGCTGTGGCGATGGAAAGGACCACAGTCACAGCAAGGAGGACCCACGACCACTTTAGGTTTCCTGCAAGGAGGCAAAGCAGAGAATGCTGTCGCAGTGTCAGGCACGCTTACCTCATCCAAGTGACGTGCTGCTCTTGGGCGTGCTGGCAGCACCGCCATTCTCCAGGCCCCGAAGTGCTCTCTTGATGACTGTCGCACGACAGGCTCATCCTTCCTGCTCAGACAGGACCTGGGCTGATTGCTCACATCCTTGGAAGCAGCAGGAGGTCTGACCTGCCAGCAGAGCAGTAAGAGGCCCTGGCATCCCGGGATGGGGCTCAGGTGTGAGTGGTCACAGCTGCGGGATTTACTCCTGGGCCAGCAGCGGGCAGAGCCCGGAGGAGGGAGTGGATGGCCAGTCCTCATGGCAGTAGGGCCGGGCCACGCTGGCCCAAGGGACAGGCAGGGTCCACCCTGGGGAGACCTCTGGCGTGACCGCTGGGGTGTCTCCGTCTCACCCTGCTGAGCTCCCAGTGCCGACAGGAGCCGTGGACGCACAGACACGGGGGGCGGGGGCGGGCCCATCAGAGCCGTGGACGCTCGGCCACCCTGATGCAATCTGTCGCCAAGGACAGAGGAGGAAGGAGCGAGTCTTTCACGTGGTGCCACTGTTCTGCTTAAAGGGTCTTCTTTATTCTCTGATCAGGCCCTTCCTCATTCTGCCTTCTGTTTTGGTGTTATAATAGCCTTTAAAAGTGTTTGCGGGTTATAGAGGGAACCTACCTCAACATGATAAAGGCCATATATGAGAAACCCACAGCAAACATCATACTCAATGCTGAAAAGCTGAAAGCACTTCCTCTAAGATCAGGAAGACGACAAGGATGCCCACTCTCGCCACTATTATTCAACATAGTCTTGGAAGTCCTCACCACGGCAATCAGAGAAGAAAAAGAAATAAAAGGAATAAAAATTGGAAAAGAAGAAATAAAACTGTCACTGTTTGCAGATGACATGATACTATACATAGAAAACCCTAAAGATGCTACCAGAAAACTACTAGAGCTCATCAATGAATTTGGTAAAGTTGTAGGATACAAAATAAATATACCGAAATCTCTTGCATTCCTATACACCAACAATGAAAGATCAGAAAGAGAAATCAAGGAAACAATCCCATTTGCCATCACATCTAAAAGAATAAAGTACCTAGGAATAAGGAGGCAAAAGACCTGTATTCAGAAAACTATAAGATGCTGATGAAAGAAATCAAAGACGACACAAACAGATGGACAAATATACCATGTTCTTGGATTGGAAGAATCAATATTGTGAAAATGATTATACTACCCAAAGCAATCTACAGATTCAATGCAATCCCTATCAAATTACCAGTGGCATTTTTCACAGAATTAGAAGAAAAATTTTTACAATGTATATGGAAACACGAAAGACCCCAAATAGCCAAAGTAATCTTGAGAAAGAAAAAGGGAGCTGGAGGAATCAGGCTTCCTGACTTCAGACTATACCACAAAGCTACAGTAATCAAGACAGTATGGTACTGGCACAAAAACAGAAATATAGATCAATGGAACAGGATAGAAAGCCCAGAGATAAACCCACACACATATGGTCACCTTATCTTTGATAAAGGAGGGAAGGATATACAGTGGAGAAAAGACAGCCTCTTCAATAAGTGGTGCTGGGAAAACTGGACAGCTACATGTAAAAGTATGAAATTAGAACAATCCCTAACACCACACACAAGAATAAACTCAAAATGGGTTAAAGACCTAAATGTAAGGCCAGACACTATCAAACTCTTAGAGGAAAACATAGGCAGAACACTAATGGATTAAAGACCTAAATGTAAGGCCAGATACTATAAAACCCTTAGAGGAAAACACAGGCAGAACACTCTTTGACGTACATCACAGTAAGATCTTTTTTGAGCCACCTCCTACGGTAATGAAAATAAAAAGAAAAATAAACAAATGGGACCTACTTAAACTGAAAAGCTTTTGCCCAGCAAAGGAAACCATAAACATAACAAGAAGACAACCCTCAGAATGGGGGAAAATATTTGCAAATGAATCATCGGACAAAGGATTAATCTCCAAAATATATAAACAGCTCATGCAGCTCGATATTAAAAAAACAAACAACCCAGTCGAAAAATGGGTGGAAGATCTAAATAGACACGTCTCCAGAGAAGACATACAGGTGGCTAAAAAGCACGTGAAAAGATGCTCAACATCACTAATTATTAGAGTAACGCAAATCAGAACTACAATGAGCTATCACCTCATACTGGTCAGAATGGCCATCATCAAAAAAATCTACAAACAATAAGTGCTGGAGAGGGTGTGGAGAAAAGGGAACCCTCCTACACTGTTGGTGGGAATGTAAACTGGTACAGCCATATTGGAGAACAGTATGGAGGTTCCTTAAAAAACTAAAAATAGAACTACCATACGATCCAGCAATCTCATTCCTGGGCATATATCTGAAGAAAACCATAATTCAAAAAGATACATGCACCCCAGTGTTTGCTGCAGCACTACTTACAATAGCCAGGACATGGAAGCAACCTAAATGTCCATCAACAGATGAATGGATAAAGAAGATGTGGTATATATACAATGGAATATTACTCAGCCATAAAAGAAAATGAAATAATGCCACTCGCAGCAACATGGATGGATTTAGAGATTGTCATACTGAGTGAAGTAAGTCAGACAGAGAAAGACAAATATCATATGATATCGCTCATATGTGGAATCTAAAAAAAGGGTACAAATGAACTTATGTACAAAACAGAAACAGAGTTACAGATGCAGAAATCAAACTTATGGTTACCAGGGGTAAGGTGGGGGAGGGATAAACTGGAAGATTGGGATTGACACATACACACTACTATATATAAAATAGATAACTAATAGGACCTACTGTATAGCACAGGGAACTCTACTCAATACTCTGTAATGCCCTACATGGGAAAAGAATCTAAAAAAGAGTGGATACATGTATACGTATAACTCATTCACTCTGCTGTACACCTGAAACTAACACGTTGTAAACCAACTATACTCCGGTAAAAATTTAAAGAATAAAGGTCCTTGCATGTTATTTAAAACAGAAGGAAACTGACAAGCTGATTTTTAAATCTCAGTGGATGTGCTGAGTCCAAGGGTGGCCTGATGACCTTGTGGAAGGAGGCAAGGGGGACTTCAGCTCCAACGTCAAGGCTGGCAGGAAAGTGGCACTGGCCCCAGAACAGACAAATAGGAAGCCCAGATGGACACGGCACTCAGTTATGACCAAGTAACACTGAGGGCGGGGAAGGGATCGTCTTCAAAACACAAAACGGGGTAGTCGATATGTGCAGTGGGAAAACGTACACTGAACCTAGACCCCTACCTCACACCTCGCAAAACACCAATTCCAGGTTCGTGTAGAGTGAAAAAGAGAAAGGTAAGACCACGAAGCTGCTGGCAGGTCACATAACAGAATACTTTCTCCGGGTGAGCAAAGATTTCTCACCCGGGAGAGGAAGAGCACCAACCATAGCAGAAAACAGCCACAGACTTGACCTCATTAAAATGAAGGACCTCTGTCCACAAGAGACCCCATAAAGCGAGTAAAATGGCACCCTCGGGGGCAGAGGTGGGTGCAGATATCCGATACAAAGGGCTTGTATCCCAATTACCAATGTTTATAAATAATCATCAAAAATAAGAAAATGAAAACCCCAGACAACTGAATATAAAAATGGGCAAGACATCTTCAGCGACCTGGATGGACCCAGAGATGATCACATGAAGTGGAGTAAGTCAGACAGAGAATGACAAATACCGCATGAAATCACTTATCTGTGGAATCTAAAAATACGACACAAATGAACATGTTTAGTAAACAGAGGCAGACTCACAGACGTAGAAAACAAACTTATGATTACCAAAGGGTAAGGGGGGATGGGGGGGGATAAATTAGAGGAGTTTGGGATTAACAGATACACACTACTATATATAAAATAGACCAACAAAAAGGTCCTACTGTATAGCACAGGGAACTATATTCAGTATCCTGGGAAAAAACATAATGGAAAAGAATCTGAGAAAAGGAATATGTGTGTGTGTGTGTGTGTGTGTGTGTGTGTGTGTGTGTGTGTGTATATATGTATATATATAAAACTGAATCACTTTGCTGTACACCAGAAACTAACACAATATTGTAAATCAACTATACTTCAATAATAAAAAAAAAGAATAGTGCCTGAGCCGACACGGCCCCAACATGGGGACAAGGATGGCAGAGCCACAGCTTGTCCCCAAGGATTCTGTTTGTTTACTCAAGACAGGAGTGTATGAACGGTGACCCATGGGCCAAATCCCGCCCACTGCTATAAATAAAGTTTTATTCACACACAGCCAAGCAACAGCAGCAGAGATGAATTGTGACAACAGGGACCTTAGGGCCCGCAGAGCCTCAACTTTTTACTTTTATGGATTTAAGAGACAGAATCAGACCCTTACCAGCCTCTGGACGAATTTGCACGGCACAAACTGTATCCCTTGTGGCGTTGCAGGGTTGAAGGACGGTGCTGTCTTCACACCTGAGAGGAAGAATAAAGAAACCCTGAGCATAACTTCTCCCTGCCCAGGCCCGGCCCAAAGCATCCTTCTTAAAACCCACCGGTCAGGGGTTAGAGGGACCAGCCCCCGGTCCTGTGCTGCCCCACCAGGCTTTAGGCCATCAGTGTCTGGCATTTCCCAGGCTATCTGGCCCAAACTGGCTCAATGAGAATAAAGCTTGGGGATTCTCTGATATATAGGGGAGGGGCCTCCCTCTGTCACGGTTCCCGATAGAGATGTGTGTGGCTATGAGGACTGGACCTGCTGTAGCCATATCTCTGCCAAGAGGGAAGTCAGCCTAAAGGTGAAGCTCATGGAGAAGGGGACAGGCAAGCAAGTCCAGAGAAGCCAGAGCCCTGATCAAACCAGACCTGAGGGCAGTCCTTACTTTGGACTTGTCCGGTTCCCAAGCCAACAGTTCAACATGGTCTGAGTCGTATTTAAGGTCTACAAATGTGAGCGATTTTACAAGTGGCTTTACCACTGTAAATGTCTTCCCCAAAGTCCCCCCAAAATCTATGCCCACCCGAAACCACAGAATGGGACCTTATTGGAAATGGGGTCTCTGCAGATGTAATCGTGTTAAGATGAGGTCATACTGGATCAGGGTGGGCCTGAATCAATGACCAGCGTCCTTACAAGAAGGAAATTGTATGCAGGCAGAGAGAAGGCCACGTGAAGATGCAGACACACAAACACACAGGGAGAAGACCTCTTGGAGGCGGAAGCAGAGATTGAAGTGATGCGTCTACACGCCAAGGAGCGCCAAGGACTGCCAGCAACGTGGAAAGCGGAGGAAGCGAGGGAAATTCCTCCCTGAGAGTCTTCGGAGGGAGCACGGCTGCCGACACCTTGATTTCGGACTTCTGGTCTCCAGAACCGTGAAAGAATACATTTCTGTTGTTTGTTAAAAGCCACCCACTTGTGGTGCTTTGTTGCAGCAGCCCCAGGAAACTCTGACCGTGACATGGGCATCCCACCCTGCCTCGGGGCGCGGTACTGCCGTCCTCTCTGCCTGTGGTTTTCTTTGCCTGGCGCTTCCTCCCTCCCTCCCTCACAGGGCCTCTGCTCTAGAGACCTGTCTCTAGCATCCCCTCTGTCCCTCATGGGCTTGTCACTGTATAGGTGTTGGGATGGTCTCCACCATGGCTGGGGGCGCCAGGCCTGCCATAAGAGCTGCAGGCCACAGCGGGGCTCATGATTACACCTGAAGGAAGGAAGGAAGGAAGGAAGGAAGGAGCATTGACTCCAGTCCGTCACCAGGTGGAAACATCCAGGTGACTTGTCTGACTTAATTTCAGGACACCTCTATGGGGCAGGTGCTACCATTAGCCCCATTTTACACATGGGAAAACGGAGGCTCCGGGAAGGGGGTGGAAGAATAAGTGACCCGAAGCCAAACAGGCAGTGAATGGAGGAGGGGAACCCACGCCCAGGCCTGTCTGTTCAGCTCACACACCCCAGGCCAACACCTTTTGCACCGGAAGCAGCTCTCCGTGCAGTCCATGGAGTCGCAGTAGAAGTTGCCCTGCTTGCACTGGCATAGCCGGTCGCTAGTTGGGAAGCATTCAGTCACCACCTCCTGATCTGCTGGAGGGGAGGCCGAGGGTCAGTCACCGGGGCCTGGACTCTGTCCTGCCCACGCCGGCCACGTCCAGGTTCATAGTCAAAGCCTCAGAATCTTCACCCGCCTCCTTCCCCAGCAGGGATGGAGACGGGGACCAGCCGGACCTCATCCCCTGCATCTGGAGTGTCTGTGGAGGGGCCCGTGGATGCCCCTGCAATCTGGGCTGGGGCACAGGGCCAACTGCTCAGAAACACCCCCAAATCATTCTGTCCATCTCGTTTGCCCCACGAAGAACAGAACAGCACTACTCAGTGTGGACAATGGACGGTCTCTCCCAGCATCACCGGGGGATTCCGCCCTTTCGCCTGTGACATGCTCGGCCATGGGGCCACACCCCACATTTCACATCTACGGGGCTATTTCCACGGGGCCCACTGTCCACCACCCCGTGAACATCACACTGCTGAACTGTCTCTCTGTACAGAGTCCTAGTACTTGGGGGAGCCAGTGTGCTATCTTGTTTTCCTCCTTTAGGAAAGAAGGAAGTTGTTTTGGCAACTGTCAGCATAGCCAGTTTTATGAAATCTCCTATTGGGATAGCTTACTTTTTAAAAATAAAAATTGTATCTACTTAAGGTGTATGGCATGATAAGTTGATACATTCTGTTGGGATTTTCATTGGGAATGCACTAAATCTAAGAAGCATTCCTGGGAAAACTGGTACTTTTAAAACACTGAGGGAGTTCCCTATCTGTCCAGTGGTTAGGACGCGGCGCTGTCACTGCTGTGGCCCAGGTTCAGTTCCTGGTCAGGAACTAAGATTCTGCAAGTTACACTATGCGGCCCCCAAAACCCCCCAACAAAACGTTGAGCCTTCTTGCTTACTATCTTGTGGTATTCCTCTCCATATTTAGATTTCCCTAAATGTTGTTTGTTCACTTACACATTTATACATGCTTTGCTAGATTTATTCCAAAGAATCTTGTTTGTTTGGGGGTTTTTTTGCTAATGCAAGTGGTATTTTTCAATTACATTTTAAAAAACAATGTCACCGATATACAGAGATTTAGAAGAACTTCTGTATATCGTCCTTATACATAGCAACTCTGAAATCCTAATGACCTGTAGGTTGATGCTTTAGCCAATACACACAGAATCTTGATTAAAAACAAGCACTTTGTGATGTCTGCTCTAGCAGCCCCATCCCCGTGTTCCTCTGTGATAATTTCCTTTGGGGAGGTTCCCACAGGGCCAGTCGACGGGGGCACGTTGCCTGGACGGCAGCCCACTCACCCTCCCGGCACTGGGAACACGGCATGCAGCTGCTCTCCTCACTGGGATGGGCCAGGAAGGTTCCAGACTCGCACTCCCTGCATTCTCCGACGCTGTGGTCCTGGTCTATGTATTTGCTGACGTAGTAGCCTGTGGCAGGTGGTACACGGAGGGGAGGTGGGTGTCCAGGGCTGTCCTGCTCTGCCGCAGACCCCGCCTGGTCTCTGAGGCCTCTGCATGAGGAGGTCCCAAGGCACCTGGAGGCCAGACCCCCTGCACAGTACCCACCCCTCTCCTCCCGTCTCCTTGGAATATTCTGGACTGATCCGAGGCCACAGGTGTCCCCGAAACCGGGGACCTGAATTGTTCCTTGGCTTTTACTGATGCCATGCAGCATGTGGATGCTGGGCAGGGGTCACAAGATTTCATGTTGGACCAACTGTGTCCCTTTCTTTCCTACATGTGGTTCATGTAGGTGTGCGTGTAAATGCATGGATGTGTGTGTATAAATGTATGGAGTGTGTGTACTGGTGAGTGTGCGTGGGTGTGTGTGGGGAGGATACGGAGCTGAGTGTCCAGGTTTTGGGCGTTTGGTCTCTGAACCAGGAGCCCTGGAAGGCACACTTTCCCGGATAAAATGAGGCACGCGTGCAGGTGTGTGTGAGTGGACGATGCCCATGGTGATGGTACAGGTGTGTGGCTGGACCCTTACAAGAGGAGGCCGTGAAGGGACTTTCATTGATCACGTGGGCACACCTGTCTGAGTGTGGATGGGGTGTGGGTGGGAAGGTGGGCGTGTCCAGCCTGGGCACGGGCCCCCACTTCTGTCCTCCAAGCCCTACTGAACTCACCTCACCCATCTCAAAACAAGCACACACCACTCTGTTCACACGAGAGCCCCCAAGGTGGGTGCAGAGGTGGGGCACTGGGCAGCTGCCCAGGAGAGGCCCTCCCACCCACAGACAGCCAGGTACTACCCACAGGCAGCCCCCAACTCTGCTCAGAGGGACTGCGGCCTCCCTCCTCCCAGGCAGGGTCTGCCCTGGAAGGCTCTGTAAGTGGTCCCAGACTCACCAGCCGGGCAGAGTTTGCTGCAGCGGCAAAGGCTGGTAACCTCATACTCGCCCGGGTTACATCGGGTCTCCCCGGTTGCCATGGTCACCTTCAATCCGAAAGAGGAGATTGGCATTATCAAAAGATGCCTCTGCTCCTGATGGAAGCAGACACCGAGACCCCTGAGCAAGGAGTGGCAGTCACCCCCATCCCGGAGCACTGCCCCCCTCGTGGGAGTGGGCTTCCTCGGGGGAGCATCTCCGTGCTGTTCCACTCGCGATACAGAGAAGTATTACTTGGGGGGAATATGTTCTTTAGTTCCCAAATGCATGTCGATTTGTTGACCACTTCGATGGTGGACGCCTATTTTATTTGCATGGTCAGAACTAGACCCTTTGTGGTAGTAATCCTTTGGAATTTAGTATTTGATTTTTTCTAGTCTATAGTTAATTTTTTCACCTGTTGCATACAGACTGTGTTAAGAAAGGATACTGTCTATGGGTTGGGAACGGGCATCTGAGTGTGTATGTGTATCTGAATGTGTACATCTTTGTATTATATATTTGAACGTGCGCGCGCACACACACACACACACACACACACACACACACACACACACACACACTCAGCCCCCCGCAGCCCCGGCCCTCCGCATTCCCCCCCCCTCCTTCCACTGGGGCTCCCCGCGCTCAGTCACCAAGGATGTGCAGCGGGCTCGGCCCCGCCTGGGCCTTTGGGTGCAGGAAACTTCCCGTTGCGACCTGCTCGGGATGGGAATCCGGGTGCGGGACGTCCCGCCGCCCGCGTCATCCTCGCTCCGGACGCGCGCCCAGGCCACAGCCCCCTTCCCGTTCTCAGAGTCCTCCCTCCCCCGAGCCCCTCCGCCGCCGTCCCACCTGCGCCGCGAGCAGCTGCAGCACCGCCAGGACAGCAAGCGCCCGGGGGACCATGGCGATGCCTCTGCGGACGAGTTGACAACTGCGGTCACGCTTCCAAGCGTGGCTACCCGTCGACCCCCAGGCCCCATTCACTGAGGAGTTTCTGACTTCACAGCCAATCGGAGGGGAGCTTCTGACCAAAGTACCCAATCGGAGCGGACGGCCTTCCCCTCGCCCCACACACGGGCTCCGCCTCCCAGTTGCCACGCCTCCCTGCCCGAACCGGTACTTTCCGCCTCACCGAATTCCCGTCGGTCGGCCACGCGGAGGAGACACCTAGGACCGGTGGTCCTAGACTCGCGTTTCGGCCCTGCTCGTCCCTGGCCCCCACGCCTCCCGCCTCGGATGCCAAGGTCTTCAGCCCAGGCCGTCGCCGCGCCGGCGCCACCGATGGGCTTCGGGCTTCGGCGCCCCCGGGACGGCCATTCCCGGCCCTCCCCCCAAGTTTAACTTGTTGCCCAGTCGCTTCCGAGGGGGCGGGGGAGGGCAGGGTGTCTGCACAGCCCCCGCCGCAAAGGAAAGGACGGAGCGGTTCGCTTGCCGCGCCCCCCTCCCCAGCCCCTCCTGGGCGAGCACGCTGCCGACCGCCGGTCCCCCACCACCCGCTCCTCCTGCGCCCTCGGCCCCAGATGCCCCAGGGGCTCCGACCTGGGCTCGGGTGGCCGCCGCACACCGAGCGTCTGTCTCTCCCTCCCTGCCTCAACCCACAGCATCTTTTGAGCTGCCCGCGGGAGCGACGTTGACGAGGGAGGCGGGTGAGGTGGATGAGAGGGATTCAAGGGGAGGAGACCCTTCCTTCGTGGGGAGAGCAGGATGCAGCCCAGGCACATCCACAGAGGGCTGCGCGCCCCTTCATCTCCTAAACCTCCTCCAACGTCCCCCGCCCCCACCCGGAATCCCATACTCCAGGGGGCCCGCTCAGCTGCTTGAGTCTCTCAGCCCTGCCCGGGACCCAGGTCGCTTCTGCTAGAAGTTCTTCCTACTAGAGGTTCCTGGCTGTTCACCCAAGGAGGTGACAAGGTGAGGTGACTGTCACCGTGTCCCCAGGAAGTGCGTCTCCTTGGCCTCTCTCTTTGCTGCTCTGGGTCTCCTAGAGGGTGAGGTGGGGCCCCCGCACAGGCCCTCCTGAGCTTCCACTCTCCTAGTCCAGCTGCAACATCCTCTTACCGCCCAGGTGCCCTGGGAGCCAAGCCAGGCACACTGTCAGTGGGGCGGGGAAATGGGTGCTGAGTGGACATGAGGGTGGGAGGCCCAGCTCTGGACCCTACATCATTCTAGATTTAACCACCAGCATCTGGACACCCAAGAGGTGGCTGATGGACCCTGAAACCACGTCCAGGTTTTTACTGCATGGAGGGGCTGCGCGATGCCCTTGCAGCCACCTCTCTGGGCATTGGCCACCGGTTCCCTTGGGACGATGCCCACCCAGCTTTCTTTGCCTTGTTATTTAGAGTAGTTCTTGGCCTGCCAAGGACATGAAGAGAATTCTGGAGGAGATTCTGAGGCTGCAGGGGCCAGGGGTTGGAGGGGCTGGTGGATCAGGCTGCAGCAGGGTGGCCCCGTCTGGCTCTGAAGGGGCCAGGGTGCAAGACAGGTGGCCCAGGGCTTTGGGTCCAGAGCAGCTTGCCTCAGTAACAAGGTGCAGGATACTTCCACCTGGAAAGCACCCACCTTCGGCAGGGAGTGACAACCACATGGGGCTCCAGAGCCAGTCTAGGGGCACTGCCCTCGATGCGGGATCCTGGGAGTCCTGTCTGCCTAGTGCAGGCGTGAGGGCTGGGATGGCAGTGCCCACCTGCCCCTTCCTCGGCCCCAGTCCAAGTCCATCCTGTCCTGCGGCCTCTCCCTCTGTGTCTTTCATCCTTCATGTACTGTCAGGGCTGGGCTGCAGTCTCCCTGTACTGTGGTGCGTGGGGTCTGCGGTCAGCTGTCCCCACCCTCCCCTTCAGGGGCATCCTGGGCTGTCCCAGAAAAGGGAGGCCCACTCACCTGGCCCTGCTGTTTGTGAGTACTGGGAATGGTGACCACAGTGGAATTGAAGGGCTGGGCTGGGGGCAGCAGGGCAGGGAGGGGGCTATTATTGTGGAGAAGGGACCAGGCCAAATGGGCCCGAGGGCCACCCGGGAGGCCCCGTTGGGCAGCGCCCCTCCCGTGTCCTCAGCTGGCTCAGCGGCTGTTTGACAGGACCCCAGCTTCCTGGCGCTGGCTCAGCACGGTGGGCTGCTCTAACTGCTCCCTGCAAACTGCACCCCCATCCTCCACGGACCTCCTCCCTCCATCCTCAGGGCCTCGGACCCTTCCCTGGGCCCCTCCAGCCCCAGACAGCTTCTGCTGGCTTTGAGTTTCTCCCCTGAAAGACACCCCACCCCCGCCAGTTTCCAGAAGTTCCCCAAGAAGACAACACACACAATATGTGTGTCTGTTTATTTCAAGGGATGGAGCAAAGACATGTCCCCGGGCAGGGGGAGGGTAAGAACATGGGTACATAAACTGGACAATCAGCTCAGATGACACCGCCACAACATAGTTTAAGGCTCCGTGTGTATCTATATGTGCAGATGCTCACACACACACACACACACACACACACACACTCACCCCGGCATTTGACACAGGAATGGAGGCCAGACGCCAGGCGCTGTTCGCAGCCTGCCTAAAATATTGCGATTGCGTTTATTAAAAACGTGTGGGAGGGGAAGACCGTGCATCGGTCTGAGCAAAGTGTCCAACTCAGGCTCCGGGCGGGGGACGCTGCCCCAGGCACGCCGTGCTCACGTGTGCCCGCCCCAGCTTGGCACGTCCTGGCTGAGGGAGGTGGGGCGGGTCCTGTAGGTATATGAACAGGGCTCGGTCCAGACAGCACAAAGGCAGAATAAAGCCCCAAGCGCCCTCTCCAAAGCAGCCCAGCTGGCGCCCCCTGCCCACCTGTGGCCCCTCCAGGGCAATGTGGGCAGGGTCTCAGGAAGGGATGGCCTGTGTGCCAGGCCCAAGGAGGACCTGGGGTCCCGGCTTGCTCCTCAAAGCCCCCCACTCACCCCAGCTGGGGAACAACATCTAGAGCCCCGCAGGCCCTCCTGCCCCTCCGCCATCAACCCCCTGAGGCTGACCGGGGCTGATGGGACGAGGTCACCAGGGAGGGCAGTGCCCGACGAATGTGGCATTTGGCTTCAGCATTAAGGCCGGCGCCTCCCCGGGAGGACCCCGTGTGGCCCCCCAGGCTCCTCCTGCTGTCGTGCCACCGTGGGCCCCTCTGTCCACAGAGGCCGTGCTCGCTGAGTCTGTGCCTCCACGGGGCTGGCTTAAAGTGCTAGGTGCCTGGGAGGGAGGCTGGGGCCGCCCGAGTTCTGCAGGCGATGCCCACGCCGTCCCCAAAGGGCTCTTATTTGAGGATGTAGTTAATGAGCAGCTGGCACGCCAGGAACACGCAGAGCAGGAACCAAGAGCGGGGACTGTGCAGGAGGCCCGGGGCCGGTGCCTGCCTGGCCTGTGCCGTGGAGCTCAGCACGGCCGAGAGATGCCTGGAATGATAGGGCGCCGCAGTTCAGCCAGGGCCAGCCCAGGCAGGATGGAACATCCCTGCCCCGGGGTGCAAATGGGGGTGGAGGGCTCGTTTACGGGAGGGACCCAGGGCACAGTGGCTGCACCGCGCTTCCTGGACACATATTCCGGGCGGAGGGGTGGTCAAGGATGGGGGAGCTGCGCCTCTTACACCCTCCCTCCCACCTCCATCGCGATGGGCTGAACTGTGCCCCCCAAAGTCCTCTGTTGGCATCCTGGCCCCCAGTGCCCCAGAATGCAACTGTATTTGGAGATGTGACCTTTAAAGAGGTGAATAAAGTAAAATGCGGCCACTAGGATGGGCCCTAATCCCATAGGACTGGTGTCCTTATAGGAAGAGGAGGTCAGGACACAGACACACACAGAGGGACGACCCCATGAGGACACAGGGAGGAGATGGCCGTCTACACGCCGAGGAGAGAGGCCTCAGGAGGACCAGCCCTGCGCTGATCTTGGACTTGCAGCCTCCAGGACCGGGAGAGGTCAGGGTCTGTGGTTGAAGCTGCTTCCCTGTGGTACTCCGTATGGCAGCCCAGGAAACCCGTAGGCCCGCCCTGGACCCTGACGTCCGTGTGTCTGAACCTCAGCAGAAGCTTCCTGCGGTTCTCCCGGCCACCTGCCTTGCAGCTAGTCTCCTTCTGTGGTGCTAGATGGCCACCCCGACCCTCCCGGCTCCCACGGCCTCTGGGCTCAGCTCCACCATCGCCGCCCCCTCCCCTGACCCGCCCTCCTCCCGGCAGCGGCCCACCTGTGGTGCCCTCTGCTCTCCCCCTTTGCAGCTCCTCCCTGCCCACCTGCATCCTCCTCCAGGAAGCCCTCCCTGACCATGGAGACAGCATTCCTCTCCCTCTCTCGGCCCCACACAGCCTGCAGTGGAGTGGGGTGCTAAAAAGGTGTGAAACGCCTCTATGCCACGTATGGGTGGGTCACAGGCATGAAATTCTAGGCTTCCGAGGGCGGCTCCGATGCTAACAGCTGGTTAAGTGCTCGCTGGGTGCCAGGCACAGAGCTCAGCCCTCTGCTCCATCCTCCTCCCGCCCCAGGGCCACTGCTGTCACCCCAGTTCACAGATGGGGAGACTGAGGCAGGGACAGCCCGAGGTCCCACCGGCCGGGAGTCCTGCAGCCCTGCTGGAGCCGGGAGCCTGGCTCTGGGGCAGAGCTGGCAAGCAGGGCTCTGCCTCCTGGTGCCGGCGAAATAGAGTGTGTTCCCAGTCTTCCCCGAGATGACTCACCCAGCTGTTCCCGAGGACCCACTATTCTTGGAACTGGGGCCACCGCGGGGCGGTACGAGACATGAGACATCCTCGGCGGAGCCGGTGCTGGCAGCACCTCCTTCCAGCTTCTGTCTGCTCCACCCGCCACAAGCACAGGCAGCCCTGCCCTGGTTCACCTGGACCCCATCAAGCACCCCCCCCCGCAACCCAGCATCCTCCTTGCCAGCTCAGCGTGTTCACACGCCGCTTTCTGCCCTGCCCGCCCCTCGAAGAGGGCAGAACCCAGGAGGTCCCCGTCCTTGCCCAGTAGCCAGACCGTCTGAAGTCCTGAGGGTTCTAGCCCAAGCGACAGTGCAGGTGAACGCCTCCCCTCACCCCCCGCCGGCTCGGGCTCTCCTGCTCTCTGACCCGGAGCCCCGGCTGGACCCCCGAGCACGGCCCACCTATGTAGCTCCTGCTGGGCCTCCCGGATGGACAGGATCCCCTCGTGCAGCAACTGCAGCCGCCACGCCTCCTTCCCACACTGAGGGCACGGGCTCTCGCAGCCTGGGACGCAGGACCCGGGGGGCAAGGGAACACGGGGTCGGGGGGGAGAAGTTAGGGTGAGTGGGGATGTCCGGGGAGCCGGTAGGTGGGGTTCTGGGGCCGTGTCCCACCTCCCAGGAGCCTTCAGGTGAAGCTAATAATACAGGGAGGTGGTGCCGAGGGACGCTTCCAGAGGGAACCCCGGGCTCAGCTGGCCTCTGATTAGCCCAGAGGCGGGGACCAAGCTGGGGAGACAGGCACCCCCTTGAGGGCAGGGGGCAGAGAGGCAGGGGCCAACCCGGAGAGTCACAGACAGATGGACAGGGCACAGCCTCGCCCCTCGCACTGGCCCCGCCCCCAAGCGCAGGCTCGGGAGCCCTGCCCCCTCCCACTCCCCCATCTGCCCTTCGGCTTCTCTGTCCTCCCGCCCTGAAGAGGGCCTGGCCCGGGAGGGCTCACCGGGAGCGAAGTCACGGTCCTCCTCCTCGTCAGAGAGCTCTGGGCAGGACTCGGGCGTGGAGCCGCTGCTCTCGGTGGCCTGGCTGTGGCCAGACGGCTGGTCGCTGGCCTTGCGGGGCCGCCGGTCGGGGCCAGACCCCTGGAGGGAGATGCAGCAGCCGTGGCCGGGGGCTCACCCACACCCACCGCACCCACGATGGGGGGTGGGGTCAGAGATGGGGGTGTGGTCAGCGCTGGGGGTGGGGCCAGAGGTGGGGTGTGGTCACGGATGGGGGTGGGGTCAGTGCTGGGGGTGGGGTCAGCGATGGGCGGTGCAGACAGAGACGGAGTGTGGGGCGGTCCACCCGGGTGGACCTTGCTGCAGGGACAGGTTTTGGGGTGTGGTGGGGCCTGAGCCGACTGGAAAGGCTGAAGAGAAGGAGGAGGATGCAGAGGGGCGTCAGGTGGACACGTGTGCGAGGGGCTGGGACCATCTGGTCGAGGCCGAGGGGCCGCGGGATGTGGCGGAAGGGTGGGTGGGACACAAGTGGCTGGTGAGATACTGTGGCCCCTGTTTGCTGGGAAAATTGGGGCCCCTGGGCAAGATGGGGAGTCCGCCCCTCCCTGCCCCGGGTGGGCCGTGCCCCCCGGCCGTGTGCACAGTGGGTGACCAGCTGGTGTAGCGTGTGCTGTTCCACACGTGGAACCTGCCCACGTGGTGGGGGCCACTCCAGGCTTCCCTCAAAAGGCACCTCTGTCTGGAGCTCTCCTTCCTTGTGTCTCCTGGAACCTCCCACCTGCACTCCCACCTGCCCTCCCCCGCGCCTCCCACCCTCTCTCCCACACTTCTGAGGCCCAGGCATCCGGGTAAATGCACTGCCTCCTCCTCCTACTTGGGCGAGTCCCTGGGCTGCCCTGAGCCTCCGTTTTTCCGTCTGTGGAATGGGACAGCATGCTGCCCGCACCGCAGAGGGCGGCTCTGGGGGGTGATGGGCCAGGACCATACACCCTGGCACAGTGCCCTGAAAACCGGGTTGCCCTGGGAACTGAGCGTCCTGCCGATCCAGGCATCCAGGCCCCATGCAGGGCAGGGCAGGGCAGGGCAGGGACGCAGGGGGATGCCAGAGGAGACCCTGCTAGGACGTGGGTCAGAGTGTGCCAGGGTGGGGGCCCCAGAGGAGGGGGGCCAGGCAGGTGGGTGTGAGGGTGGGCATGGGGCCAAACCTGGAGGGACTCAGTGGGGGCCCCGGGGGTCGTGCTGACCTGGTGCCTGGGCCCCGGGCTGCCCAGGAAGGTGGTCTGGCGGGCCATGGTCTCCCGCCGCAGGGTGTGTAGGACCCCGTCTTGCTCAAACTGGGCAATGTCCTTCAGGGGGTCCCAGGGGCTGTGGCTGGAGGGTCCAGAGGGTGTCTGTTGGCAGGGGCGGTGGCCCTCGGAGTGAGGGGGCCCCATCCCGGCCCAGCCTTCAGCCTCCCAGCAGGACTGGAGACCCCCCAGGGGAGGGACCGTTGCCTGCACCTGTGTGCAGCCCCTGTGTGACCCTCCCTCCCCATCACCCAGGGCCAGGATGGTGGGGGTCTGCTACCCAGCCCACCGCGGGGCCCAGGCCGCTGTCTGCCAGCACTCACTCCTCGTATCGGTAGCGCCACTCCCGGGTGGCGGGGTCCAGGTGGAACAGCTGCGGCGTCCACGGCACCAGGTTCTGCTGGCGCTCTCGGGCCTGCTGCCGCTGTGCCTCCTCCAGGGCAAACTTCTCCTGTGTGGCTTTGTGCTGGTCACCCTCGCTGATGGCCCTGGTGACGTGCTGCCAGAGCCTGCGAGCGGAGCACACGCTCTGAGCTGGGGGACGTGGGCAGTCCCGTCCCCTCACACTAGGGGGGAGCCTCAGAGCAACCTCCACTTGATTGCCTCCAGTGACAGGGAGCTCACTGCCTCTCAGGGCGCCCGGGTCTCCCGGGCACTGCTGATTTACCCTGAGATGGTTCTTTCTTATGCTGGACGCACACCTGCCACCAGCAGGGCCCTCCCTGTGGACTCTGCAGGTCATCTGCCCCGGGGCCTGCTCTTCCCCAGGCCTCCCCTGCTCTCTCTCCAGCTGCCCACAGCTGGATGTGTCCTCTGCCAAGCAAGGTCCACTCAGGTCCATCCTCCCTGCCACGGACATCCAGGGGACGTGCATCCAGGGACAGCAGCTGCCGGCCCGGCCACCCCAGCCGGGCTCGGGGGTCCTGCGGCGCCCGGGCCTCACCTCTCCGACTCCAGCTCTGTCTGCTCCTCCAAAGGCACCGTGTGCCGCTTCAGCCGCTGCCCGCGGACCTCCTCGCTCGGGTTCCAGAAGAGCTCGGCGCCTCCTCTGCCCTCCTCCTTG
This sequence comes from Physeter macrocephalus, assembly GCF_002837175.3. Taxonomy (NCBI): domain Eukaryota; kingdom Metazoa; phylum Chordata; class Mammalia; order Artiodactyla; family Physeteridae; genus Physeter; species Physeter macrocephalus. The sequence continues at coordinate 2,264,456 of NC_041231.1, read as the reverse complement.
ATGAACACTTCCCTGTCCTGCCCCAGACGGCCGGGCAGGTCAGAGGTGCCGGCCGTGGCCTCTACTGCCCCCGGGCCCACCCGCGCCTGCCCGGAGGCGGCCTCTCACCCAGTGTCCCGTGAGCCGCGCCAGGACCTCCTCGCCCGACGTGATCTTCCCGGAGATCTGGTTAATGCTCGTGCTGCCCCCGAAGAAGGGCTGTGGGGACGTACCCGAGACGATGCCCTTGCGACGCTGGTGAGGGCGGCAGCCACGCCCCCCTCGCGGTGCTGGGGAGGAGGGGCCCCTCCCTCACGGGTAGGGGGGAGGTGAGCTCCCAGCCCCAGTGCATGGGGGGCCGGCTGGAACGGGACTGAAGCTGGAGGTGGCCACACTGTCCCACGGCCCAGCCTGAGCTCAAGGGTGCTGGGTCCCCGCCAGGCCTTTGTGCCCCGTGGTGGGGAAGGGGCCTGGGCCTGTCCTAGCTCTGCTGCGCGGCCTGTGGGCAGCCCCTTCCCCTCTCTGGGCCCCGCTGCGCTACAGGGAAGCCAGGAGCTGCTCGTCCATGTGCACCTGCTCGGGAAACCATCCCTGGGGCGCTGAGAGGGCAGGAGGGGGCCCCCCCAAGGCCCCTGGCCGGCCGAGGTGCTGTGGCCAGTGCTACCTTGAGCTTGAATTCCAGCTCAGCCTGGAAGTTGTTCTTTTCGCACTCGACGGTCACTCTCCCGCCCAGCTCCATGGTCATGGTGCCGTAGAGAATGCCTGGAACACAGCCGCATTGGGGGGTCAGGGCCACGCCCGGGCCAGCCGAGCCCCCAGACCCCTGCCGAGTCCTGACCCAGCAACACTGAGCCCAGGAGGCCCCTGTCAGGGCCCGGAGGGCGAGATGGAAGCAGGGAGGGGGCAGGCGCTCTGGGGGCAGTGCTGCCAGGAGGGGGAGAATCTCGTTAGGTGAGCAGAGCCCGTGACCAGGCCTGATTCCGCAGTGACCAGCTCCCCGCGGCGAACGGGGTCTCTGGCCCCAGGGCCTTTGCTCATGCTAGTTGCTAAGTCTGGGAGACACCCCCACCCTTTACTACGTCACCTCCTCCAGCAGCCCCTGTTCCAGGCTCCCAGGAGCCCCACTGCCCTCGGGAGACCCTCGTCAAGGCCTGTTACTCTGCTCCGCGGTTCCTGCCCCGATGTGGGTGCTTGCATCTTCCCTGCTCACTGCTGCGCCCAGGACGGGCCCACGTGGTTTTTTATTTTTTTAACTTAATACATATATTTTTTAATTACTGAAGGAAAGCATGAGTCTTCTATTTCTGGTCTTATGGAGGGCTTACTCTAAAAGAAAAAAAGAAATGAGGGAAGGAAGGAAGGAAGGAGAAGGAAGAAAGAAAGGATCATTCTCACTCGAAAACACTTAGAGATGTGGGATAAAATAAGTCTTTCAAAAATTAAAAAAACGGACTTCCTTGGTGGCCCAGTGGTTAAGAAGCCTCCTGCCAATGCAGGGGACACGGGTTCGAGCCCTGGTCCGGGAAGATCCCACATGCCGCGGAGCAACTAAGCCCATGCACCACAATTACTGAGCCTGCGCTCTAGAGCCCGCGAGCCACAACTACTGAAGCCCGCGTGCCTAGAGCCCGTGCTCTGCAACAAGAGACGCCACCACAATGAGAAGCCCGTGCACCGCAACCAAGAGTAGCCCCCGCTCGCCACAACTAGAGAGAGCCCGCGCACAGCAACGAAGACCCAACGCAGCCAAAAATAAATAAATAAATAACTTTATTTAAAAAAAAAAAAAAAGATTTAGCACTAATTAAAAAAAAATTTAAAAAGAAGCTAATTGAAATCGCAAGAAGGCTGGAATCACCTCCAAATCCCCCTGTGCGCAGGGTAGAAAAGCTACACAGAAGGGAGTCGGGCCTCTGAGCTGCTCTGGTGTCTCTCCAGGACACACCAACGCGGAGTCAGAGAAGCAGCTGCGGGGCCGGGTGTGCAGGGCCCGATTCTCTACTGCGGGGGGTGGGGGAGGAGGTCTGAGAGACCCTAGAACTGTCTATACGTTGCTGTGTAGTTTTGACTTTGGAACCAGCTACATGTTTCATTTACAAAATTATTTAAAAAACGAAGCTAAAAAAGCAATTCCTAAAAATCCAAAGTGAAATGAAACAAAAGACCAGAGTGGGCCTGATCCCAGAGGGGCGTATCTGTTGACCTTACAGATCTACTCGGGACAAGGAGCGCAGACATCACAGCCCACGCTGCATTCAGCCGTCGCCCTGTCGGTGGTGGGGCTGAGTGTCACTCTGACTGCTGTGTGTGGTGCCAGGACAAAGAGCGAGCGTGGTGAGGTCACGGAAGGCGGCTTTCCTGCGTCGGGGGAGACATTTCACACGTGAGGTGAATGGGCCGTAAAAAGACCCGCCGTCTTGAATCTGGATTGGAAATGTCAGTGTGAACTCACCTGTTTTAATCTTTAAAAAAAAAAAAAAATTCTATCTTCAGCTCACTGGACGAAAGCCCTAGAAACTATGATCAAACCACTCGTAGGAAGCAGACCTCGCCTCCAGGCAATGGTGTCTAAATACCATTTCCTACTGGAAGGAACCTGGGTCTCCCAGGAGAAATGCCCGATTCAAGGTCGAGAGCAGGAAACGTCAGGGTCTCCCGGGGTTACGGCACAAGGAGGCAGGCCACTCGGGCTGGGTCCAGAGGACACGGGGGCCAATCTGAGGGCTCCCGCTGGCCAACACAGCACAAGGAGCAGTAGCAGCAGCTCTAGCTGGAATGTTCTGTGTCAGTCACGCATGTTCTGATCAAATAGTACTCAAAGCAACAGCGACCTCACCAAGGATCCCCTTTGGAGGAGACGGGCAGGGGAAGGAAAACTCATTACTATTTTGAAGAACTCTGGCATTTATCATACAGGTACTGGCCTAGCGGGTAAGCACACGGTAGGCGAGGGCGACTTTCTCTTCGCAGGAGGCTGCCTGCTGGCTGGATGAAGGAGCGATGGACCGTCACCAGGTTAGAGGGACCAGGAGCTGAGAATCCACGTCACTTAAGATCACAGACGTGGAGCCAACCCGATGTCACGAACCTCATGGAAGGAAGACGGGAAGTCACCTACTGTTGTCTTGTTGGAGAAACTGTGCCTGGGGCTTCCCTGGTGGCGCAGTGGTTGCGCGTCCGCCTGCCGATGCAGGGGACGCGGGTTCGCGCCCCGGTCCGGGAAGATCCCACATGCCGCGGAGCGGCTGGGCCCGTGAGCCGTGGCCGCTGAGCCTGCGCATCCGGAGCCGGTGCTCCGCAAGGGGAGAGGCCACAACGGTGAGAGGCCCGCGTACCGCAAAAAAAAAGCCAAACAAAAAAACTGTGCCTGAAAGTGATCAGACCTCCAGGGATGAGGTCAGCTTCCAGTTTACAGAGAAAACGTTCAACTACACCACAGACACAGCCAGTAAATCCAGACTAGAGCAAACCCCACAAGAAAATGACCTTATTCCTTCCACAAATACCGTGCAAGAGAAAAAAAGGTAAAGGTTCACACCAAGCACAAAGTGTGACCCTTATCTGGAATCCTATTCAAACAAGTGAATCGTAACACACGTGTGTATGTACGTATGTAAACATACATTTATTTATGACAATCAGAGAACTTTGAACACTGACTATATACCTGACGGTATTAGGGAAAGAGCCTTGAGTTTTTGTTCTTTTTTTATAAATTTATTTATTTTATTTTTATTTTTGGCTGTGTTGGGTCTTCGTTGTGTGCAGAAGCAACGCTCCTCTAGACGTGGCGAATGGGGGCTACTCTTCATTGTGGTGCACGTTGCAGTGGCTTCTGTGGTTGCGGAGCACAGGCTCTAGGCACGTGGGCTTCACTAGTTGTGGCACGTGGGCTCAGGAGTTGTGGCTCGCGGGCTCTAGAGCACAGACTCAGTAGTTGTGGCGCAGGGGCTTAGTTGCCCTGCGCCATGTGGGAATCTTCCCGGACCAGGGCTCGAACCCGTGTCCCCTGCATTGGCAGGTGGATTCTTAACCACTGCACCACCAGGGAAGCCCCTTGAGTTTTTTTTTTTTTTTTAATTTTTGGTGTAATGATAGTCTCATGGTTGTGGTTAAGAAGGGGAATCCTTATCTTTTAGTGACACTCTACGAAATGCAGAGATGACGTGATATCTGCCGTCTACTTCAAATGAATGAGGTGGGAGGCGTGTGGGGATAAAGGAAACAAGATTGGTGCTTGCTGTGTTTTGGGTATGTTGCGGGGTGTGTGTGTGTGTGTGTGTCACTGTCCTTTCACGTGTGTTTGAAGTTTTCAATAATAAAAAGTTGAAGAAAAAGTAATGCTCTTTCAAATGCACTGATGAACAGATAGGCATGCCAGAAAATAAGGGCAATCTTCTGGGAGAAAAAACAAACAAGAAGGAGAGGGGGAGAAGGAGGAGGGGGAGGAGGGGGAGGAGGGGGAGAAGGAGGAGGGGGAGTATCTGCCCTCTGAGCAGAGAGGCCTTTGCTGACCTGAGCCCTTGGTGTCCAGTGGGGTGCAGGACAGAGGGGCTTGGGCCGGAGCACAAGGAAAGTGTGTTCCGAGACATTTCCATAAAACTGGGACTCTCACATCGCTATGCTCTCAGCAAAAGGAGAGTCAGGGAAAGAGTTGTATTGGGCAGGGTTCTAGGGGTTAAAAATATCCCCACCCCCTACATCCCTGGCCTTCAATTTGTAAGGTGGGTTTGGGACTCAAATGGAAACTTCCTGTGTGGCCCAGAAACAGCCTACTATACGTGACAGCCTAGTACAGGGGAAAACCCCCAGCAGAATTAGAATCTCAAGGTCTTAATATATACAGTCATCCACTAAGCAAATGTTTATCCAGAATCTCACTGCTGTGGGCAGTGGGGACACAGCTGCAAACTGGCTAGAATATTAGGATTCCTAGATAGAGAATAGAAAACAATTGCGTTTATAATGTTTACAGATCTATGAGAAGAAATTGTGAACTTGATCAAGGAACAAGATACAAGTATAAAAGGACAGGCAGGTTTGAAGAGGAATCAAGTAGAACTTCTAGGGGGAAAAAAATCCAAAACTTCAAAATTGAACTCCGTGGATGAGTCAAATATTAGGTTAATCATAGTTAAAGGTAGACCTAAAGAACTTATCTAGAACGCAAAGACATAAAAGATGTCAGATGGAGGGCACAGAATGTCTGAAGTTCTAGAAAAAAAATTGAGAAATTGGAGTGAGGCAGGATTAAAAAATAATGGCTTAAAAACTTCCACACTTGATCAAAACCGTGAAATAAATCGCTGCTTAAAAAGTTCAAACAAACAAAAGCCCTTACAAATAGAAGAAATAAAGAAATCCAGAGCTGTCAAGCCACCGAAAGGCATGGAGGAATCTTAAATGCATATTGCTTAGTCAAAGAGGCAGGTTTGAAAAAGCTACATACCCTGTGATTCCAACTCTATGACATTCCAAAAAAAGCAAAACTATGGAGACAGTTAAAAGATCAGCGGTTCCCAGGGGTTGAGGGGAGGGGGGAGGAATGAATAGGTGAATTCATCTATTCACATCTAACCATAAGAGATTTTTTAGGGTGGTGTGTATGACATTCCAAAAAAAGCAAAACTATGGAGACAGTTAAAAGATCAGCGGTTCCCAGGGGTTGAGGGGAGGGGGGAGGAATGAATAGGTGAATTCATCTATTCACATCTAACCATAAGAGATTTTTTAGGGTGGTGAAACTACTGTGATACTGTAACGGTAGAAACATGCATTTGTCCAAATCCATATAATTATACAACACAAAGTGTGAACCCTAATGTAAACTATGGACTTCAGTTAATAATAATGTGTCAATATCAGCGAACCAATTGTAACAAATGTAGCATACCAGCGCAAGACGTTAACAGTGGGGGATCCGAGTGTGTGTGTGTGTGTGGTGTGTGTGTGTGTGGTGTGTGTGTGTGTGTGTGTGTGTTGGGATGGGGGGTATATGGAACTCTCTGCACTTTCTGCTAAAATTTTTGTAAACCTAAAACCACTGTAAAAAAGAAAGTCTACTAATTAAAAAATAAAAAATAAATCCTATAACCGAACCACTTTGCTGTATACCAGAAATTAACACAACATTGTAGAGGAAAAAAAAAGAAATCCAAACCTTGAACCACTACAGTGAAACTGCAGAAAACCAGAGACAAGAGAAGATCTTAAAAGCAGCTCCAGAGAAAAGCAGGACATGCAACAAACAGGCCAACAGTGATCACCAACCACAGTGGAAATTAGAAGGTGGTAACAAGCTTCCAAAGAGGACAGAAGGACAATCTGCCTGGAGTTCCAGACCCAGCTAAAAAGTCATAGAAGAGCGAGGGTCAAATAAGATACCTTCAAATAGACAAGAACCAGGGTGCTCCCCCTGAGGGAGCCGGCCTGGGCTCTGCCCTCCAGGGTGGCGGTACCATGGTCTCTCACCTTTGCAGTGGGCGTAGGGCATGGTAAGGGTGTAATCCTCCACCCGGTTCAGGAAGGTGAGGGTGGCCTTGCCGTCCAGCAGAGCTGACAGTGAGTTCCCTGCAGAGACGGGAAAGTGGGACCAGTGACATGAGACTGATCCTCGGGACCTGGGGCCCCACCTCCCCCCAAGTCACAGGACCTGAGCTCCCTTCCAACAGGTGGAAAGAGTCCCAGGCACCTCCAGCTGTGTGACTGTGGGCGGGTCGCTTAACGTCTCCGAGCCTCAGATTCTGTAAAGGCCCCGGTCGTACGCGTCATTCATCCTGAGGAGTTACCTAAGTTGCCACGTGTTCATGTTTATTTCACTTACTAAAGCAGGGATTCTTAGGGCGGCGGCTTCGAACCTTTTCAAACGAGGGCCTCTGCTCTGATTTTAAACACCAGCAGAGAGGGGGTACGGCCCGCTCAGGGCTGAGAGTCACAGCCACAGCCAGTGACGGGACCACAGGGGTGGAAAAGGTGGGCTGAGCCTGTACGCCCTCTGCAGTCCGCTGGGCACGCAGAGCCACTCAGAGCACCTGCCCACCAGTGAGAACAATACAAAGGTCGCCAGGACGGAAAAATGCAGACAGACCCACGGTGCCAGGCTTTCGAGGGGTGCTGCCCGATAGAATGTCCTGTGACGATAAAACTGTTCTATCCCATGCAGCATGTGGCTACTTGCGCTGTGGCCAGAGCAACTGCGGAGCTGCCTTTTAAGTTTTATTTCATTTGAATCGATTAAAATAGCCACACGTGGCCAGTGGTGCCGAATTGGGCAGCCAGCTCTAGGTGGCACCTTCACCCGGCTCCTTCTCGTAACCCTCCAAGCATCCGTGCAAACTCAACGGCCGAGGGATGAGGGGCCGGGGGGAGCGGGCTTCGGAGGGCTCCGCCTGACCCCGGGTTCTGAGCACTTTGCCCCTCGTGGTCCCTGGCTAGGAGAGGCGGAGAGGGACACGAACACGGCCACCGTGCGAGGTCTTGGTGACCACCGGGCCCCGGAGGTCAGTCCTCCCCCCATTTCCTCGACGCCCAGGGGAGCCCCCCCTCACCGTAGAACCGGGACTTGGCTGTGATGCTGCCACTGATGCAGAAGCCGTCCTTCCGGTTGCTGACGTGGTAGGCGGACACGGGCGGGTGGTGGGACACCTGTGCGTGGAGACGCGGCTCCTGCCACAGCCCCGGCAGCAGGCAGGCCCGGTCCCCCACCACTCCCCGCCCAGGGCCGGGAGCAGGCGTGAGGGCAGCCCCCATCTCTCATCCCCAGAGTCCAGCGAAGCCAGGCCTGGGTCCTGGGGCCCGGGGGCAGCTGGCTGCAATCCCCGCACCCCCGCAGGGTGCCCCCAGGAAAACGGGAGGGGCTGTCCCCCTCCCTAAGGAAACACTTTCTGCTGTCGCAGCCGGGACGGTGCCTGCGCCTCCTGGGAGAATCCCCGCCGGCAGCAGTGAGGCCGGAGCTCTTCCAACGGTCGAAGGTGGAGCCACCCAGAAACGTGCCTGGGGGTCAGACGCCCCCCGCCCCCCGCCAGGGCCCCGTCCGCTGCAGAGCCCAGCGGCCAGCCCAGGGTGGCCGGGCCCTTGCCTGCTCGGCGATGTAGAAGGTGTGGCTGTGGTTCTGGGGGTGGAACCAGCAGCAGCGGAAGGTCTCCCCCAGAATGGGGTTGTAGGGCTTCTTGATCCCCTGCAGGCAGTGAACAAAGAGGCTTGTGTGAGAAGCTGGGGGTGGGGCACAGACGCCAGCTGGGACGGCGTGTGGACCGAGGGACAACAAGAGGGGCTGCCTGCTGCCCACAGCCCCGGGCGCCTGCAGGGAGGAGGTCTCTAGAAGGGACGTCTAGCTTCCCACCTGCACCTGGGAACGGCGCCCCACTCCTGCTCTGGGGAGACTGTGCTTTACCCTTGGTTTACACTCTGGGGGGACGGCCTCCGAGGTGCCCTGTCCACTTCTTGGCTCTGAGGGGCACATGAGATCCTAACCACATCAAGCTCTCCCCGGACCTCAGGGGAAGCCAGTGCACAGCCCACTCAAAGGCCCCTGTGGCTCCTAATGACCTTTCAAGTTAAAGCCCAAATTCTCCAGCCCTGCTAGTTCAGTCGCCTCCCTGGGTGGGAAGTCAGGGCTTGGTCCCCCGTCTCTGAGGACCTGGGACCACTGTGGTGGTCCAGGATCCTTCAGGGTCACGCGCGGTAGGGGATGGCCTCGGACTCTGGGGGGGGGGGGGTCGGGTGCCAGGGCGCAGGGCTGGACTGTCGTTGCGCCCTCCCCGGTCGGTGCTTCTCACCTTGGGCTTCTTGTAGAAGCCGGACAGGTACCATTGCAGCACGAGCTTGATCCGGCTGTAGGCGTCCTCCTCCAGTGCAGCCCTGCGATGGGGTGGGGGGATGTCCTCACTCCAGGTCGGGGGACCTGGGCCGCCCTCCGCCCTCTCTCCTTCCGTTTCAACCTCCATCCATGTGCTGAAAACCCAGGCCCCTCCCCAGCTGCCCAGCCCCCCAAAAGGAGGAGTTTCCCACCCTCCCCCACCACTCCGGGGAAGGACTCTGGGGGGGGGGGGTCGGGTGCCAGGGCGCAGGGCTGGACTGTCGTTGCGCCCTCCCCGGTCGGTGCTTCTCACCTTGGGCTTCTTGTAGAAGCCGGACAGGTACCATTGCAGCACGAGCTTGATCCGGCTGTAGGCGTCCTCCTCCAGTGCAGCCCTGCGATGGGGTGGGGGGATGTCCTCACTCCAGGTCGGGGGACCTGGGCCGCCCTCCGCCCTCTCTCCTTCCGTTTCAACCTCCATCCATGTGCTGAAAACCCAGGCCCCTCCCCAGCTGCCCAGCCCCCCAAAAGGAGGAGTTTCCCACCCTCCCCCACCACTCCGGGGAATCGGGTTTTCCACAGAACTGGAAAACGTCAGGGTGGCTCCAGTGCTGGGGCAGAGAGGGCGCCGCTGGCTCGAGGCCGGCAGGGTGCCGCCTCCAGGAAGCCCCCGGGAGGCTCTCGCCCTCACCCAGCTCCCTCTGCGTGGGCTGCTGAGCCTGCAGCCCCCCTTCCAACCTCGGCCTTCTTCAGCTTGAGGGCGCCAATGCCAGGGCTCGGGTGCACAGGAGGTGCTGGGCTCACCTGTGATGGTGGCCCTGACCGGACGTGGGCCTGGCCCGTCCTCCGTGTCCACCAGCTCCTCCCACGGAGGCCGGGCCCCTTGGAGGCAGAGGCTTCAGGGACGGTTTCCTGGGGACCCTCAGGACTCTCTGCGGGGCAGGCAGGGGCTGAGGGGGCCCGGGCGGGGGTGTCTCTGGGCACCTCCCCGTCGCTCACCTGGAGAGCAGGTCGGCGTGGTAGTAGTAGTCGGAGAGCTTGTTGAGGAAGGAGCGGGGCTCCAGGACAAAGGTGGGTAGCACCACGCGGGACAGGTCCATGCCCGGCCGCAGCTGCTTCAGCAGGACCCACATCAGACTCTTGTGCTCGTCAGACACCGTCTCTACCTGCGATGCCTCGCCCAGCTGCCAGCGGAGGGACCGCGGTCAGGCTGCAGCCAGAGCCGGGCGGGGAGCCTGGAGGCGGCGGGATGCGGGGTAGGGCGGCCACGCGTAGCCCCTGGCCGGGCGGCCACACCCAGCGGGCCTGTCCCAGCCCCACGTGAGCCCTGCGTTTTCCAGCAGGCCCGAGGGGCAGCTGCTGGCCCAGGCCGGCTCCGGTCGGCCTCTGCCCCTGGCCAGCCTGGGCCCTCCCCGCGGGCAGTGCCCATCCGCCGTGGCCGCTGGCACCGTCTGTGGACTCGGCATGGTCTGTGCCACGGCGGCAGGTGCCACGTGCTCGAGGAGACCTCCTCCCACCCCCAGCCCATCTTGTCTTCATGGGGTGACGCAGGTGCTTCAGGCCTGCACCCCCTTCGCGAGGGGGTCTTCCCTTGTCCAGGACCGCACGGCTAGAGGGGGCCGCCCTGGGCCCCTCCTCTTCCCTGAGACGTCTAACCCTCACCGAGGCTCCAGACACGTGCCACAGAGAGACGGAGCCCCGGGGCTTGGGGCCTTGTCTGGGCAGGGGGCGAGGGGGGCAGGGGAGCGGGGTGGGGGGCTCCATCTGGGAGATGGCCTGGGAGGCCGCACCAACCAGCAAACCCTCAGGCGGGCAGAACTATCTCAGAAAGGGTCGTGCAGCTGTCTAAAGACAGCTGGCTGGCGGGGCACGTGCTCCCAGGCAGGGCTGTGCATCGGGGACCCTCCACTCCCGGGGGGTGCCGTCGAGCCGCAGTCCCGGGGCCAACGCCGAGCCCCTCCCCCCCCCACCCCCGGGCTGTGGCTCCAGGGCCTCGGGCCTGGGGTGTGGCTAGACTTGGCTGTGGATCCCCATCTCCTGACCCCCCAGGGAGGCAGCAGAATGGGGTGCCGGCAGCCAACCCTGCCTCAGGGCCCATCAGCGCCCTGCTGACCAGGGCCACCTCTCCGTGTCTGCACAGCTGTGGCGGAGGCCTAGGAGCACTCGCTTGGACAGCTCGCCTGGGCACCGAGGGGAGGGGAAGCCCCCAGAGGCCGTGGCTCCCTGGCTTTGACGTCCAGGCCAGCTTCGGGGTGCGCATGGCAGCTGCCGCAGCTGGGAAAGCCCTGCACCCCCCTTCCCACACGCACTCCCTCTAACCCTCTCCCTCTGGCTTCCGCCCCTCCTCTCCACCCAAAGTGCCCCGGTGAAGGTCACCGCCCCCCCCCGTGTCACCCTGTCTGTCCTGCTCCAGCTCCCAGCACAGCTGCCCCTGAGACCAGCCCTCCCCTCCCTGCCACGCCTCCCAGGGCTCCTCTGCGGAGCCCCGTCTGTGCTCAGCCCCTGAAGGCTGGGGTGCCGGGGCCCCTTGGGCTGCCCACCCAAGCCCTATGTCCAGATGGGCCCCTGAGCCCCAGACCCTCCCGGGCAGCAGCGTCTCCCCTGCGTGTCCAAGGCTGGGACACAGCCGGGTCCCACCCCCAGCCGCCAGCTCTTTCTTCCAGAGCGCCCGTCTCACGGGTGGCATCGCCGTCAGGCTGGGTCCTGCCCGTCTGCCTCTGGACGCGCCCTGAACCCCTTCTCCCTTCCCCACCCCGACCCGGGTCCAGGGCGCCGTCAGCTTTGTCCAGACCACAGCTCCTCCGTAGCGGGTCCCAGGCGCCACCTCTGCCCCTTGACCTTCTGAAAGTCTCACCTGGACCCCGGCAGGCCGCCACCTGAAACTCCCCCGTGGCCTTCCCGACACCCTCACCAGAGCCCCGCGGCCCTCCCCGGCTCTCCCCGCGTCCTGGCCATCCTGGCCTTCCCGTGGCCCTGGCCCTCTGGGTGTAGCAGGCCCCGCGAGCTCTCCCCGAGGGGCCGGCCAGGCGTTGCCTGCATCGCTCCAGGGATGCGGGGCGCGGCGCTGGGCGGCGGCCGAGCCCCAGGCGGGGCGGGCTCTCACCTCCCCCATCTCCTCGTGTTCCTGCACCACGTACGTGGTCCCTCTGCGCACGGGGCGCCCCGGGGCCTCCGACTGGTCACTCCCGCCCTCGGCCTTCCGCCTGTGCTCCTGGGTCTCCTTATCCGAGTCCTCAGCGTTCTCTCTCTCTGACTTGTCTGAGAAGGCATCGTTCTCCAGGGAGGACCCGTTCAGTCTGGAAGGTGGATGGCGCCCGTGGGTTGCTGGTCACAGGTGAGGCCCGGGCACGCCCACCTCTGGGCACCCCCCCCCCGGTACCCTCACCCGGGGCACCCCTCGCTGCCGGGCGCCTCAGCCCCACCCCTGTGTTGAAAAGCCTCAGCGACGGGCATTTGACACTAAAAGCCCCAGCTCACAGGCGGACACCCTGAGGCTCCCCGGTCCACCTCGAGTGCAGGAGGCCTGCCTCCTGGCCTGGGGCCTGGGCAGCCAGACCGCGGCGGCGTTTGCGCCCCATCTCCTCCCCACGTGCAAGGAGACCCCGGGCGGTGGTGCCAGGGAGAGCCCGGGCCCGGGAGTCCCCAGCAGGCTCCCGGGAGGGGCTGGGCCCTGCCCGCCACGCCCCTGCTCACGGGAACAGGTCCTGGTCGTGGACGGCGGCCGAGGGGGGCAGCCCGCAGAGCGAGGAGGGTGATGCGTCTGGCGAGGACCCGGGCTCCCCGTCGCGGGCCTGCCTGCACGCGCTGAGTCGCAGGAGGCTGGAGCAGCGCAGTGCCAGCTCCAGGGCGTCCAGCCAGCAGCGGCCTGTAGCGGGGGCGGGGGCGGCGGGGCCGATGAGCAGCCCCCAGCTGGGGAGGCACCCACTGCACGCTGGGGAGCCTCCTGCCCCTCTGCCAGGGAGCCTGCCCGGCCCCATCCCTCCGTTCCTCAACAAGGAGCCCCCCACTGGACCCCCCACTCCCAGCACACTGCCAGTCCCCCCCGTTACAGACAAGGGCTAAGGCCAGGATGGGTAAGTGACCCCCTCAAGGTCATACGCGTAGCAAGCTCAGGCCACTCTGCACCCAGAGGCCCTGCGAGCTCCCACCTGTGGCGTCAGGGCGAGGGCCCTCCCTGATGGAAACCGGCCCCCACAGGTCGGGGCAGGAGGGGGTCTCTGCGCGGAGGGCTTTCCTGGCCTGGAGCACAGGGCAGGAGTGGGGGGTGGCAGGCTGGGGCAGGGGCTGCTGAGCCAAGGCGGCAGAGAGGCAGGCCCTGGTGTTGGAACAGCTCCGGGAGGAGGGGAGGGCCAGGCGGGCGGGGAGGCAGGGTGGGGTGGACAGAGCCAGCCGCCTCCGGCCTCCGGCCCCCAGCCCTTGTCCTCAGCCCCCTGTAGCCCTTCCGGTAGAGGCCGCCCGCGGGCTGGACCTGGGATTAAAGGACCTTGAACTCGGCTCTTTCCTTCTCCAAGCCTTGAAAGTGTGACCCTCTTGGAGACGGTGAATTTCCTTCCCTAACTCCCTGTGGTGCATCCCCGGGGCCGGCGTTGGGAGGGGCGCGCCGGGGATCGCGGAGGAGGGGCTCGCAGGGATGGTGGCTCCTGGTTCTCAGGAGGACACGCGGCGTCCTGCGGGGGGTTTCACCGCAGGCTTGGCTGGATACCAACCTTCCAACTTTCAGCCAGGGCTGAAAGTTCATGGTGGCGGAAGGTGGGGAGCTCATGGGAGCGGAACCCGCAGGCGAGAGCTGGGAAATCCACACCTGCTGAGTGGGGCCTGGGGCCCCGACGTGCGTTTTTTGTGGTTGCCACAAGGGACTAGACATCCTGAATAGCATGCATCCTTCGAGCCCATTCCCCCTCCTCCTCCAGGAAGCCCACCCTGATACCCACAGGGGCTGTGGATGCCCTTCCTCCCTGGCCATGGCCCCCGACCCCATCAGGGACTCAGCTCATGCTTCAGCCCAGTTGGCCTTGTCTGCTGGTCTGCTGGTGTTCTCCCGCACTAGATTGCAGGCTCCATGGGAGCACCAGCTGCCCAGCCCATCCCAGGGCCCACGAGGGGCCTGGCACCGAGTGGGGGGCTGGGGAAATGAAGGTGGCATTCAAGGGACTCAGGACAGCCCCCTGGAGCGTGGATGCAGCGTCTGGCCACCAGGGGGTGGCGTGGCACCTTCGGGGCGGTCGCCTGCCCCAGACTCCCAGCCAGGAGGGCCGGAGCCCAGTGCTCAGGCCAGGCTGCCTCGGGCAGGGCCTTGCCTGCCCTGGACCGCTGGTGGGGTGGGAGTCTTACACCAGATCCCTGGGAGGCGCCAGCCCTCAGGGCTCGGCGATGGGGCGGTGTGTGTGTGGGGCGGGGGGGGGGAAGGCAGCCGTGTTTACTCGGAGCAGCCACTAGAGGGCGCTCCAAACACGTGCGCTGATTTGGGAACCTGGCTTCGTCCCGGGCTCCAGCACTTTCTCACCTGCAGTTCACCCAACCTGTCTCCGCATGTGTCAAACGTGGATGCTAACAGTAGCATCTGCTGATTCAGTGGTGCCTGGCGCGTGGCTGGCACCCAGTAACTGTTATCTGGTTGCTTTTAAATAAGGTCATCAGATTCGCATAGCAACTGGGGAGACAGTACTACTGTTCATCTTTTGCCCACGGGGAAGACTGAGGCTCCAGAGAGGGGGCTGGTGAATGGCGGGCTCGTCCCCTGACACCAGGCTGCCTCCTTGGATGGCGGTGGAGGGGTCCGAACCGGGGTCCCATACACCCGGCCTAAATCCCGCCAAGGGGAGGGGTGCTTCAGGTGGGGTCACCGTGGAGACCAGCAGGGCAGACAGGTACTCACCGTCCGACTCGGAGGCGGCCCTGAAGATCAGGTAGCTGCTGGGGAGGGGCTGTGTGATGGAGCCCACGCTCTCACCTTTGGGGCCCTGGAGAGGCAGAGACCCGGCGTCACCCGAGGGATGGGCCGGGGATGGGTGGAAACACAGGTCGTGCGGTCATGTGGACCCACACTCAGACACGCGTGGACGCTTCCGGGGCCTCGGGGCCCCTAGGCAGGGTCAGGCACCTGGCCACGCAGACGTGGCAGGCAGCAAGAGAGGTGAACGGGCGGGGCGCTCTGTCCCCCTTCTTAGCTGGTGGTCCCACCCTTGGCTTTCCAGCTCTGAGCCCCCCACTTTAGGGTGGCCAGAATCAGCATGTGCAGATCCAGGACACCCAGTTAAATCTGAATCTCAGAAAAATTACATATATAGTATAAGTATACCCCGTGAAATATCTGGGACATACTTTTTTTTTTTTTTAGATTCCATATATATGTGTTAGCATACAGTATTTGTTTTTCTCTTTCTGACTTAACTTCACTCTGTATGACAGTCTCTAGGTCCATCCACCTCACTACAAATAACTCAATTTCGTTTCTTTTGGGGACACACTTATCCTAAAAAGATTTTTTTTTAGAAAGATTTATTTATTAATTTATTTTAATTTATTTTTGGTTGCGTCGGGTCTTAGTTGCGGCACGCAGGCTCTTCGCCGAGGCACGCGGGATCTTTCATCGCAGTGCGCGGGCTTCTCTCTAGTCGTGGCACGCGGGTTTTCTCTTCTCTAGTTGTGGCGCACAGGCTCCAGGGCGCGTGGGCTCTGTAGTTTGCGGCATGGGGGCTCTCTAGTTGAGGCCCGTGAGCTCAGTGGTTGTGGCGCGCGGGCTTGGTCGCCCTGCGGCACAGGGGAATCTTAGTTCCCCGACCAGGGATTGAACCCGCGTCCCCTGCCTGCATCGGAAGGCGGATTCTTTAGCACTGGACCACCAGGAAAGCCCCTAAAAAAACTTTCTGCTCTTCCTCTGAAATCCAAATTTAAGCGGGCATTCAGGATTTCACTTGGCAAGCCGACCCCCTTTGGTCCTGGGCTGGGCAGCCCCCAGGTGAGGAGGGTGAGGTCTGGGTTCAGAGCAGCTGCCCTCACATGGCCGCGTTCCTCAGCCTCTGGACAGGGCTCGGGGTGTGATCTCATCCCACGGGGCCCCCAGGCCCTGAGCGCCCCCAACCTCCGCATGCGTTCTACATAGAAGGCCAGTGACCACATGGGACCCCCTGGCCACCGAGTGACTTAGCCCTGGGAACCGTCAGCCCGTTTCTGGACTCCGTGCCGCTGGGGCCCCGGGACGAGCCCGCTGACTGCCCATCCGTGCTCTCCTCCCACACAGCCACCCGCCCCCGGGGGCGCTCTGCTCGCCTGGCCCTCCCGAGCCCCACGGCTCGCACCGCGGTACCTTCACGGCCCAGACGGACTGGTCCAGCGGGTGGAAGAGCTTGAAGCAGAAGCCGTCCTTCTTAGAGGGCCTCTCGATGAGCTCGCAGCAGTGCAGCAGCACCGTGCCCACCCACTGGCCCACCTTGGGCGTCTTGTAGATGAGCAGTGCCCCCGGCTTCAGCACGCACCACAGCTTGGTCCAGCTCTTCAGGGTTCCGCGGACCTGGGGGAAGGGGCGCTGCCGTCCGTGCCTGCCCGGGACCCAGGGGCGTCCGGACGGCCGCGGGAGGGGCGGATACACAGGGCTCTGGGCTCCGGGCAGCGTTCTCTTTTAGCGTTTAACAGGAACCCTGAACGACGGTGAAGCCGAAGGAAGACGCTGTAGCCAGATTCACTGGTGAGCCCAGGTTCAAGAAAGGCCCTGCCGGGGCGCTGGGGGGAACTGGGAAACGGATACGACTGTTGCAATTGTCAGCCTCGTGACTTTGAAACCTGCGATCATTTCTTCTCTCAGCCTAAACATTCACTTTTGTACTTCATTTTTCACTCACAATTTTGTGGAGCAGAAGAAAGGAGCCATGTGGGCCCAGGGCTCTGTAGACGCCCAGGCTCCCTGGTCTCCTTGTCTCCTCTGCCCCTCGTGGCAGCCCCGGGATTCGGCAGCTTTGCCCGCTCTGTACGGAGCGGGAAACCGAAGCTTGGGAGCCGGGGGAATCTCTCTCGCTGTTGGGGCCTCTGACCCCAACCCCGGTCCTTTCTCCCAAAGCCCGAGTTTCACCTCCCTCCTGTATCCCAGCAGGGGGCTCTAGGGGCACACTGGGACCCCCGCCAGCAGGTCAGGGCCCCCCCCACCACCTTAATTAGAAATAGGGTCTCTGCAGACGTGACCGAGTGAAGAGGAGGCTGCACTGGAGCCGGGTGGGCCCTGGTCCAATGACCGTGTCCTTATAAGAGGAGAAGAGGACGTAGACACAGGAGGTGGCCAGGTGACCACAGAGGCAGAGGCTGGAGGGAGGCAGCCACAAGTCCAGGGATGCCCGGGGCCCTCAGAAGCTGGGAGAGGCAGGAAGAACCCTCCTTTAGAGCCCTGGGAAGGAGCCTGGCCCTGCCACGACCTTGATTTTGGACTTTGGCCTCTGGACCTGGGAATCATCTTTGGTTGTTATAAGCCACCAGCTTGTGGTCATTTGTCAGGGCAGCCCCAGGACACATACAATTTGCAGCAGCCAGCATGCCTCACCGTCCCCCAAGTGGCTGGTGGCCCTGCCCTGTCCCTGGGGGAGGCCTCCCGAGGGAGCCTGGCCACGCTGGAACACACACGCGCTCACCTTCAGGCTGTCGGCCATGATCACTATGCTGGGGTCTGTCAGGGTGCTGAGCAGCTGCCTGGTGGCGCGCTTCTTCTCCTGGCGGTAGCTCTCCTTCTGTGCCTGGGCCCAGGGCACCCGCAGGTGGGTCAGGGGAGAAGGCCCTGGGCTGGCCCTCCCCGGGGGGCCTTCTACTCGTGAGGGCCTCCACCGTCTAGCCAGGGGACGAAGAGGGGGCGGGGAGAGGACAGGAAGAGGGGGTGTGGAGGTGGCCAGGGTGCAGTCTGTCCCCCTCCCTTTGGCAGGCTGGGGTGGAGGTGTGGCCTCACTGGCTGGGGTGTGCCCATTCATCCAACAAACGACACACCGTGCCCCCTCCCCAGGCCTGGGCCCACCTTGAGAGCTTCCTTCTTGGTGACCTTGGCTGTCGGGGACACACATTCCCTGTCGGACCCATTGCACAGCCTGTATTCCGCCTGCAAGAGAGACTCAGGTTGCTGGAGGAGGGGAGAAGAGGACAGTGTGTGGCGGTGAGGGGGTGGTGGCGGGGCGCAGGAAGCAGGAGGTGGGAGAAAGGCGTCCCTCCCCCTCCCTGCCCCGGGGGGATGGACAGGCCTCACGAGGTGGGCACGTGAACACGAGCTGGGGTGGGTCACCGGGGGCGTGTCTGCAGCGGACCCCCTTCCTGGGGGCCTGCACTGGGCACATGGCAGTGACCCTCCCCGTGGCGCCCAGGAGGCGTCCATCTTAGCCACCAGCTGGCGCCCAGCCTCTGGTCAGGGAGGGCACGCGTGTGCAGTGGGGACCCCCATATCCCTAGTGCCCTGACAGCAGCTGCTGGGCGGGGCAATGCCCAGGCCCTCTCCCGAGCCCCCGATGCTTGCAAGGAGGAGGTGCAGCCGGCCAGGCCCACCGGGCAGCTGCATCCAGGGATCTGGGAGCGGATGGGGCCTCGGTCCTTTAACAGACGGGGAAAAGGCGGCCGGGGTGGGGGAGTGGGGAGAAAAAGCCAGGACTAAAGGCTGCGGGCCTGCTTCTGTGGAGCCTGCGAGCCCAGAATGGGGTTTACATTTTGTTTTGGTTTTTTGGCCATGCCGCGCGGCTTGCGGGATCTTAGTTCCCGGACCAGGGATTGAACCCACGCCCCCGGCAGTGGAAGCCGAGTCCTAACCACTGGACCGCCAGGGAAGTCCCGGGTTTTACATTTTTAAGGGGATGGGGAAAAAAAAAATCCACGTGAGATGTGAAAATGATGAAATTCAGATTTCCGCATCCACAAATCACGTTATCGTGGCCACCGGACGCGCCCATTGCTGGCCTGCTGTCGTGGCTGCATTGGCTCTAACGGTCGCGGCAAGTGCTTGCAACGGAGCTCGTGTGGCCGCCGAGCTTAAAACGTTCCTTTCTGGTCCTTTGCAGAAATTTGCCTGCCCTGCTCGTCCTCTGGGCTGAGTGCCTCCACCCCGAGCCTCCAGGCAAGGGAGGGAGGCCCGGAGGACCAGAGGCCAACGGCCCTCGGCTCCCTCCCTGCACCGGGTGAGCAGCCTTGGCAACGCTCTTGACCACTCCGCCACTGCCAGGTCCCCTCAGGTCTTTACTGCCTTTGCTCACCTACTTCTCACGACCACCCAGGAGGCGGGCCCAGTTACCACCCCCATCCGATGGATGAGGAAACTGAGGCACAGAGAGGTGCAGTGACCCCCGAGGCTGCAGAGCCAGGGGCAGGGCTGCGGCCGGAACTGTCCCGGGGACCGGCTGTCCCCAAGGCACTACGTGCCAGGCATGGCCTCGGGTGCTGGGGTTAGAACAGAGGGACAGGCCACCCCCCAGGGAACAGGGGGGTGAGAGGGGGGTTAGAGAGCATGTGCGTGCACGGGAACCACCGCAGCTTCGGTCATTCTTACTACCCACGCCTTGCAGGCGAGGAGGCTGTGGCACAGAGAGGCTCAGAACCTGCCAGAGGTCACACAGCTCGCGAGGGGCCGAGCTGGGGCTGAACTCGGGCAGTGTCACTCTGAGTGCACTCTCTGAGACAAGTGAGGACGTTCGGGATCCCAGGAAGACAGGAACGTGGGTCGAGGCGCCTGGGGGACTCTGCTCTAGAAGCACCCTCTGTGTGGAAGCAGGAGTCATGAGAAGCAGCCAGGTGACAGGCCTCTGGGGGCTGGGCTGACCCTCCAGCTCCCGGGGAGCTGGGATTCTTGTGCCTGGTGCCCCCAGCTTCCTTAGCACATGCTGTTCCCCCAGCCTGAATGCTCTTCCCTGTTGCTGAGCAACCCTGGCTCCTTCCTCAGGCCCCGCTGAGCTGCTTCCCCGGGAGGAAGATGGCTCTGCCCACCCTGCTGGCATCAGACCCTGATGACACCAGCCACCCCTGGCCGGCTGAGCATCTCCTGCAATTACAGCCACACAGACTTTTCTGCTTACTGTCGAGAGCTCCACCGGGCTTGGCTTCATCCCAGCATCCCCTTGGCAAGCTGGGAGCTCGGTGAGCATCTTGGATGAATGGATGAATGAATGAATGAATGAATGAATGAACGAACCCTCTGCCAATTCCCTGCCGCCCAGCTTTCCACCAGATGCGGCTGAAAGGAGCTTGTTTGGGGCAACAGAGGAAGAGAGAGGTGCGACTGGGGACAGCGGGGCTGGGGGGTGGACGGGACGGGGCGTCTGTGCCCTGCGACCCTCTGCTCCTGGGCCCCCCAAGGCCCACTGGGCCGGGTCACCGCAGCCCCCTGTCTAGCGCTGCAGACAGTGCCCCTACTCCTCCATCCTAGAGCCATGCTGGGGACCCCGCCCAGGCCCACCAGACCCTCGTTCCCGAGGGCCATTGAACCTCAAGGCACAGCGGGGCGATAACGCAGCACCCCCAGGAGTGAGACACGCTACTCAGAACCATGAACGCGGGAGTCTGACCAAAAACGTAAAAATTCCTTTAAAAAACTGATTTAGGGGCTTCCCTGGTGGCGCAGTGGTTGCGCGTCCGCCTGCCGATGCAGGGGAACCGGGTTCGCGCCCCGGTCTGGGAGGATCCCACATGCCGCGGAGCGGCTGGGCCCGTGAGCCATGGCCGCTGAGCCTGTGCTTCGCAACCGGAGGGGCCACAACAGTGAGAGGCCCGCGTACCGCAAAAACAAACAAACAAACAAACAAACAAACAAAAAACTGATTTAGAACAACCTACAGAATGGGAGACAGCTTTTGCAATCATATAGCTAACAAGGCTCTAGTGTCCAGAATATAGAAAGAACTCTTACAACTCAGCAACTAGAAGGCAACAACAGCCTGATTCAAAGATGGGCAAAGGACTTGGAGAGACGTTTCTCCAGAGAAGACTTACAAAAGGTCAATAAGGAAGTGAAGAGATGCTCATCACCATTAGGCATCAGGGAAATGCAAATGAAAACCACAGTGAGACATCACTTCACACGTACTGGGTTTAAAAAAGAACAGAAACGAGCGTCGTTGAGGGTGTGAGAAACGGGAACCCTTACTCTTTGCCCGTGGGGCTGTAAAGTAAAACGGGCAGCCGCTGTGGAAAACAGTTCGGCACTTCCCCCAGAAGTCAGCTATAGAATTTTCTAGAATTCCATCTTGCCACCGAGTTACCACGATGGCCCAGCAATTCCACTCTGAGATATAAACCCAAAGAACTGAAAACAGGGACTCAGATACTTGTACACGCCTGTTCGTAGCAGCTCTGTTCCCAATAGCGGAAAAGTGGAAACGGCCCAAATGTCCCCCCACTGGTGAGTGGATAAGCCGACTGTGGTCCATCCATCTAGGGGAGCTGACCCCTACCACAGCCTGGGTGGGGCTCAGGGAGAGAAGCCCGGCACACACATCGCATGGCTCCGTTGATATGAAATGTCCAGAATAGGCAAATCCGTAGAGAGGGAAACCGCAGTGTCGGCTGCGGGGATGACTGCTAAGAGGGTGTCTGTTTGGGGTCATGGAAACTAGACAGAGGTGATGGCTGCACAATATTGTGAACGCACTAAATGTCACTGAATTGTTCATCAAAAATGGTTAATTTTGGGCTTCCCTGGTGGCTCATGGAAAAACTATATAATATATATACACATATGTGTGTGTATATACAAAAAGAGCTGCTTGTATATTACATACCTGATATGTTACTATACATGATATTATACTGTCTTATGCTATATTATACTGTATATGATATCTAATATTAATATATTAAATACTTTATATTTATCGTATATATATTAGAGTTTGTATCTTTCCCCAAGCTGTGCCTTTTAGAACAGTCTCAAATCGCTCTTAAGAGTCTGGGGGTGGGCTTCCCTGGTGGCGCAGTGGTTAAGAATCCGCCTGCCAGTGCAGGGGACAAAGGTTCGAGCCCTGGTCTGGGAAGATCCCACATGCCGCGGAGCAACTAAGCCCATGCGCCACAACTACTGAGCCTGCGCTCTAGAGCC
>NC_041231.1:2188420-2242462 GCF_002837175.3 Physeter macrocephalus | reverse complement strand
GATAGAGCCCGTGCTCCGCAACAAGGGAAGCCACCACAATGAGAAGCCTGCGCACTGCAACAAATAGGAGCCCCCGCTCGCCGCAACTAGAGAAAAGCCCACTCGCAGCAACAGAGACCCAACGCAGCCAAAAATAAATAAATAAATACATTTTTAAAAATGGTTAAAAAAAAAAAGAAACTGGGGGTGTCCAGAGCTGTCCTTTCTTTCCTCCCTCAGCCTCTGACATGTTCTAGACTTTACTTGTTTAGTCTGGTGCCTGTCTTCCCTCTAGAACATAAGCTCCAGGAGAGAGGGACTTTGTTTTATCCAACGACTCCATCCCCAGCACCTACAGCGGTGTGGGCCTTGCCCAGATAGGATGCCCAGACATCATTTCTGAATGGGAAATCTGAAATTTGAACTGAGTGTTTCTGACAACATTTGATGTGGTTTTATTGGGTTTAATGTTTTATTGGGTTGTAGAAGGAAGAGCCATGTTTTCATGAAATAAATCTGTGTCTCAAAAAAATAAATGTGTCTGTAGACAGATGACTGGATAAACAAAGTATGGTCCAGCCACACAATGGAATATTATTCAGCCTTAAAAAGGAAGAAAATTCTGGGGCTTCCCTGGTGGCGCAGTGGTTCGTGCCCCGGTCCGGGAAGATCCCACATGCCGCGGAGCGGCTGGGCCCGTGAGCCGTGGCCGCTGAGCCTGCGCGTCCGGAGCCTGTGCTCCGCAACGGGAGAGGCCGCGACGGTGAGAGGCCCGTGTACCGCAAAAAAAAAAAAAGGAAGAAAATTCTGACCCAGCTACAACCTGGATGAACGTGAGGACATTACAGTAAGTGAGATAAGCCAGACACAAAAGGACAAATACTGTGCGATGCCACTCATAGGAGGTCCCTAGAGTCCTCACATTGATAGAGACAGAAAGTAGGACGGCGGGGCCCGGAGCTGGGGAAGGGGTGGGAGGTGAGTGTTTAATGGGGACAGATTGTCAGTTTTATAAGATGAAAAAGTTCTCGGGATGGATGGTGGTGATGGTGACATAATAATGTGAATATACTTAAGCTGTAGAATTAAAAATGGTTAGGATGGTAAATTTTGTTATGTGTATTTTACTGTAATCTAAAAAAAAATTTTTAACTAAAAAAATTCCACACACACAAATGCAGGCGCTCCAACTACTCTCCCAGCAGCCGGCAGCCCTGGGGACCGAGGGGGGGAAACGCTGGCTGAGGGGGGACCCACGAAAGGTCCGGTTTCTTCCTTGCCGGAAGTGGACACAGGGCAGACCGTGAGGACCGCCACACACTCCTTGTTTGACAGAGGAGGGCGTGGGGTCCCAGAGCAGCCAGGCAGTTGTCACTCTGGGTGGGGAGAACTGGCCTCGATGTGCCCCCAGCCCCCCAGCCGCACCGCCAGAACCGGGGCCTCCAATCCTGGGGCCGTGGCTCCCCTGGCCTGAGGCCCTCGGGGGAAGGAAGGGTGTGTCTACAACCTGGCACCTGTACCTGGAACCTCGCACCCTCCCTGGACCAGAGCTTCTGCCTGGAGGTGCACAGCTGGGCCCCAGCTGAGAGGTGCTGGGCTGGGGAGCACGTGGGATGTGTGTGTGTGTGTGTGTGTGCGTGTGTGTGTATCTGTGTGTGCATCTGTGTGTATGTGTATCTGTGTATGTGTGTGTGTATCTGTGCGTGCATCTGTGTGTATGTGCATCTGTGTGTATGTGTGTTATGCGAGTGTACATGTATGTTGTGCATCTGTATGTGTATCTGTATGTGCATTTGTGTATCTGTGTGTGTACAGCTGTGTGCATCTGTGTGTGTAACTGTGTGTATATGTGTGTGTATGTGTGTGTGCCTCTGTGTGTATCTGTGTGTGTATCTGTATGTGCATTTATGTGTGTGTGTATCTGTATCTCTGTGTGTGTCTGTATGTGCATTTGTGTGTGTGTACATGTGTGCACGGATATCTGTGTGTGTGTCTATATGTGCATTTGTGTGTGTGTATCTGTGTATGTGTATCTCTGTGTGTGTCTGTATGTGCATTTGTGTGTGTGTGTACATCTGTGTGTACGTATATCTGTGTGTCTACATGTGCATTTGTGTGTGTGTGTACATCTGTGTGTACGTATATCTGTGTGTCTACATGTGCATTTGTGTGTGTGTATCTATGTGTGTATGTGTATCTGTGTGTGTGTCTGTATGTGCATTTGTATGTATCCGTGTGTGTATCTGTGTGTGTATGTATATCTGTGTATCTGTATGTGCGTTTGTGTGTGTATCTGTATGTGTGCGCGTGCCCTTTCCCCGAACTCAGCGTTGCCCTGGAGAGGGTGCACAGGTGGAGGGCACAGCACAGACAAAGGCAGAGGGGAGGGTGCGCTCATACCTGGGTGGGTTCCCTATGACAGAAGAGCCCGGGGCCTCCTTTTACCATGATTTTCTGTCCCTGAGGCCCCCTGGCAGCCCCAGCCTTCTCCGGGCCCTGCATCCCCGACCTGTGTTACTCAAGAAGGTGGCTTTGATAAACAACTCACGAGCTCTGTGACTCCGTCCCCGGCTCCAGCAGCCTCCCTGATTCAGAGCCAAGGGCTGGGAATGGTGGGTTCGGCCGGCGGCCCTGCCTCCCTGTCGGTCCCCTCCCTCCAGCCACTTCCCATCGTCCCCAGGGCAGGCTCCCTGCCTTGGGTCCTCCCACAGCCGGGCTCCTACCGGTGGCACCTTCGTGGCAGAGCCTGGGGTCGGGGGCCCTTCCTCCCTGGGCGGTGATGGGCTGTTGGGCTCCATGTCCTTCCCTGCAAGAGAGCGGCCAGCATGAGGACGGGGCATGGCTTCCGGGCAGGCCCTCCGCCGCTGCCAGTGTGGGGCAGGCGAGGCACGGGCACCGGCACGGGTGGCCTGGGCGGGGCAGGAAGCCAGCCCAGGCGGTGGCTGCGGGACCGGAGAGCTAACCAACACCAGCCAGCGTCATGAGGGGGTGTCACCGCTGGGAGGAGCCCGGGTGCCCTGGGCGCTGGCGTGGCACGTCCTCTGGGGTCTGTAAGACAGGCCCCCTGTTTTCAGTTCAGGGTACCCAGACCTCGCCTGGCTTCCCCCCACGCCCCAAATCCGCCGGCTGGAACTCCATTGCTCCCCGGCGCCGGGCTCTCGGAGGGAGGTGGCCAGACACTGTCCCCGCGCCCCTCCCGCAGGCAGGCTTCCTCTCCAGCTTGCTTGAGGGGAGGAAGGGGGGTGGGAGGGGTCTGGATTCGACCCTGGGGGGAGCGGCGGCCCGTGCCTGGCTCCGTTGTTTTTTTTTTTAAACATCGTTATTGGAGTATAACTGCTTTACAATGGTGCATTAATTTCTGCTGTATCAAAGTGAATCAGCTATACATATACATACGTCCCCTATCTCCTCTCTCGTGTCTCCCTCCCACCCTCCCTATCCCACCCCTCCAGGTGGTCACAATGCACCGAGCTGACCTCCCTGTGCTACGCGGCTGCTTCCCACTAGCTGTCTGTTTTACGTTTGGTGGTGTACATATGTCCATGCCACTCTCTCACTGCGTCCCAGCTTACCCTTCCCCCTCCCCGTGTCCTCAAGTCCATTCTCTACGTCTGTGTCTTTATTCCTAGGTTTTTCAGAGCCATTTTTTTTTTTTTTTAAGATTCCATATAGCTCCGTTTGTTTTGCAGCGGGGTTTCTAAAGCTCAGGTTCACGGGCAGGAAGAAGACGGCGGCGATGGTCTCAGAGGAGGCCTGAGGCCGCCTGACGGCCACTCCCGCCCGCTGCCTGGGGCTGGCGGTTTATGGCCAGGTCCCTGCAGGAAGCGGAGGAGCAATGGCTAGGGGAGGACCATCCCGACCAGGAGGCACCAGGGGCTGGGGTGTGAGCACAGCAAGGCCGACGCCCTCCCTCCCCAAGCGGGACAGCACAGAGACGGAAAGGGACCTGCCCGAGGCCACACAGCTGGGCTTCGAAGCTGAGGAGGGCCCAGGCTCGGCAGCTGTCCCCACGCGTGGCCCACGTGCCAGGTGACCGGGTCCCCATTTGGACGCTGACCTGGACCCAGAGGGTCGAGCTCATTCTCTCCACCCCAGAGCAGGTTGCGGCTGAGTTTCCGGGGGTCGACTCTCTGAGGGATGGAGGAGGGCGGACACAGTGAGAAGCGCCGTCGCAGAAAGGCCTCCTCCTTCATGGCGTGGGCGCTGGGCGGCTTCTGGAAGGAAGGAGGGGAGGGCACTGGTCACGCCTCACGCCGAGGCTGGGGCGGCCTGGGGCCTGGAGGTGGGCATCCTCCGCCCGCCCCGGCAAGGGGACCAGAGACACGCCAGAGTCAGGGCCGAGTGGCCGGGGCCACCGTGTCTTACAGTCAGGTCCCCACTCAGGGGACGTCTCAGAAATGAGACAAGGGCCCAAGAGGCCTGCGGGTCACCCAGGGAAGGCTGCACGGCCAAGCTCAGGCTTTCCAGGGCCCATGTCAGAAGCCAGGCCCGGACCAGCCCCGCTGGAAGTTTGGCTGTCACGGGTGTGGCAGGACCCCCTGCCCCCCAGGCCCGGCACTAAGTCGGCCCCGTAGGACCCTGGACACGGTGAAGTGGAGCTGAGGTGGGCCACCAGACTTCCCCCGCTAGGGGATGGAGCTCCGTGGTGGGAAGACAGCGACTGGTGCACGCAGGGGAGGGGGCCAAGAGCTGCCCAGAGAGGGGGACGCAGGCAGGCCAGACAGGCGGCCACAGAGCCCTCGGGGGAGCTGGCGTGAGGCTGGGGCCGTCCCTGAACCTGGCCTGCCCGTGCCGCCCAAGGACGCCTCGAGACCCCGCCCCCTGCCCGCCCCTGCTTCAGCCCCTGGGCTGGGTTTCTGATACCTGCACCCAAAGCGCCTGAACTCGGAGAGGAAGTGCAGGCGTGCTTACGGTGAGATGCACCCGACTCCACGCTCCGCCCGAGACATCACCTTCCTGCTTCACAGCGCTGCCCAAACCAGCGTCCGGTCCCAACAGAAGCAGCCGCCCCGGGCGAGCCCGACGGCCGGCCCTTCAGGTGCCTGCCGTGCCCTCCCAAAAGCCCTGCCACTGCCCAGGTCTGCCCAGATCAGGAAAGAGGCAGAGTCCCTCTGTCTCCTGCCCCCTCGCAGCCCCACCCCGGGTGGGGCCGGGGCAAAAAGCAGCTCCCAGTGGACGGCACCCCGCCACCGATGTCAGCCCATTTTATGGATGAGAAACTCATGGCTCCAAGAGCTGATGGCCTAGGCTTGTGGTCACGGCCTGGCAGATGTTGGCAGAGCAGGAATCTGGCTCTGAATCCCAGGCTCTTTCCACTCCCTGAGGACGGGCTGCATAAAGGCCCAGTGACCGATCTCTCCAGGCCCAGGGGTGCCTCCTGCCAAGCCCAGGACAAAGTCCCCGCTTTCTCCCCTGGCCCTGGGCCTTCCTGGGCGGGGCAGCGGACACACAGAGCCTTTCCTGCTGTGACAGGTGGGCGAGTGGTCCCGGGCGGGGCTTCAGGAGTGGGCAGGGTGGCCCAGGGTTCTGTCGGCAGCCCCGGAAACTCCTCTGTGCTCCCCGCCCAGGGGTCAGAGTAGGGGGGCTCCAGGGCTGCAGTGGGCCCAGGGGCCGCTCCCTTCCTAATCACTACCGTGTCACCCGGCTAAGCTTGTTACCCCTGCCATTTCACAGATGGGGAAACTGTTTTCAGAGAGGTTGGGATTTTGGCCCCAGGTCGCACAGCTATTAACTGGCGACGGCTGTGCTTGAGTCAAGTAGGCCGATTCTCAATCCTGGCCCGAGTTCCCCCCTCACCAGTTCAGCTTAGCTTCTAGCAAACCCACTGCGGGGAGGAGAGGGCGGGAGTCTGGAAGCCCAGCCCCTGCCTGCAGAGTCGCAGTGGCCACTCACTGACTCCCCAGGTGTGTCTCAGGCCAGGGAGCCAGCACCTGAGAGGAGGTCCGCCGCCTTCTTACTCATGTAGCTGAGATCTTCCAAGGACCCGGCTGGCAGCCAAGGTGAGTCAGACCTGCTCCTGCCATGGAGGCCCCGGGACGTGTGATGAGGGATGACACAGGTAGGCCTTCCTCACCTGGAGCTGCATGTCTCTTAGGGGTTGAGTCTTGCAAACTTGGGGCAGGGAGAGGGGCTCCTGCCCACACATCTCAGCTCCCCCATCTGGCCATGCACCCCAGCACTACCAGGGCAGGGTGGGGAGGGAACGGAGGTCAGTGGCTGCCTTTCTTCTCCCCCAGCACAGCTAACAACCAGCGACCAGTGGAACTCATTAGACTGTGAGCCCCACGATCTGCTCATATACACCATCCTCCCTTCCACCTTCCCGCCCTCCTTTCCATCCATCCAGCCAGCCAGCCACCCACCCATCTTCCCACCTGCCTATCGGCCCATCCATCTAAACTCCTAGCCATCCACCCATCCATCCAATCATTTAACCATGCATCGATCCAACCATCCATCGATCCATCGATCCATCGACCCATCCATCCATCCATCGACCCATCCATCCATCGATCCATCGATCCATCCATTGATCCATCCATTGATCCATCCATCCATCCATCCATCGATCAATCCATCCATCCATCGATCCATCGATCCATCCATCCATCCATCATCCATCCATCCATCCATCGATCCATCCATCGATCCATCCATCCATTGATCCATCCATCCATCGATCCATCCATCGATCCATCCATCCATCCATCCATCCATCCATCCATCCATCCATCCATCCATCGATCCATCCATCCATCCACCCACCCACCCACCAACCCATCCATCCATCCATCGATCCATCCATCGATCCATCCATCCATCCATCGATCCATCGATCCAACCATCGATCCATCGATCCATCCATCGATCCATCGATCCATCCATCGATCCATCCATCCATCGATCCATCCATCGATCCATCGATCCATCCATCGATCCATCGATCCATCCATCCATCCATCCATCCATCGATCCATCCATCCATCCATCCATCGATCCATCCACCCACCCATCCATCCATCCATCGATCCATCCATCCATCGATCGATCGATCGATCCATCCATCCATCGATCCATCCATTGATCCATCCATCCATCCATCCATCGATCCATCCATCGATCCATCCATCCATCCATCCATCCACCCATCCATCCATCGATCCATCCATCAATCCATCCATCGATCCATCGATCCATCGATCGATCCATCCATCGATCGATCGATCCATCCATCCATCCATCATCCATCCATCCATCGATCCATCCACTCACCCATCCATCGATCCATAGATCCATCGATCCATCCATCCATCCATCGATCCATCCATCATCCACTCATCCACCCATCCACCCATCCATCCATCAACCATCCATCCATCCACCCACCCACCAACCCATCCATCCATCCACCCATCCATCCAAACTC
The DNA here is from genome assembly GCF_002837175.3 of Physeter macrocephalus. Classification (NCBI taxonomy): domain Eukaryota; kingdom Metazoa; phylum Chordata; class Mammalia; order Artiodactyla; family Physeteridae; genus Physeter; species Physeter macrocephalus. Next base: position 2,235,057 of record NC_041231.1, on the reverse strand, counting down.
TCTTCCCTCCCTCCTCCGTGAATCTCTTGTCAGCAGAGCAGCCTGATTTCCCTTCCCCAATTCCTTCCTATTTGTCCAATAATCAGATACATCAGGGGTGACATCCAAATGGCTGAACAGCTGGTCCAGGACAGACACCCACAAATCCGAGCGCAGTGCCGGCATGCACCCGTGGATACCCCCTCTGTGTCCTGACACCCCAGACCAGGCGCGGGCCCCCAAAGGCCCCCCTCTGACCCACTCGGACAGCGAGGTGGCCCCTCTCCTTCGGCAAGGCCTCAGGGTGTACACGCAGCCCCTCGGCCTTCCCTATGCCTACCCCCGGCTGCTGTCTATGATCTCATTTGGGGTCAAGGAGGGGGAGATGCTGCTTCGCTCATTTCAGAGCTAAATCCAGGGCCCCTCTCACCAGAGGCGCCTCGCTGCGTTTAGAACACAGTCCGGCCTCTGTCTCCTGTCCCTGTTTTCCAGGCTATCCAGGACCCCTGCCCACTCCTCCCACCGCATTCCCTGCCTGGCTCTGTCACCCACTTGCCCCAGACACACTGGCCCCCGTTATTAAGCCCGTGCCCACTGGGGCCTCTGCTCTGACGTCCCCCCGCGAACGCCCTCGCCCACACCTCCGTCCGTCCGCGTGGCTGGGTCCTTCTCAAATTCCACTCTCCACTCAAATGTCACTTCCCAGAAGGTTGCCGCCCCTCTGTCTCACACAATGCCACATCCCCGTGGGACAGTCCGAGTCGCTGGACTGCTGCTCCTGCATTCCTTCCTCTGTGTCAGCTGTCTTCCACCCCAGGATGCAAGTTCCAGGAAAGGGGACGGCACTGCCCCTCCCGTTTGCTGCGTCTCCCCAGGGCCGGAAGCAGAGGGACTTGCGGCGGGCGTGAGTGCCACTCCGCTCCAGGGCCTGGGGACCCCAGAGCCTGCGGTGAACGAAGGCAGGAGAGCAAACGCCCCTGGGCTTCGTCCCTCCTTCTCTGCGGGTTAGGGGAGGACCCTCTGGCCAGCGTCGGCTTGGGGGCCGATTTTCACGGTAACCCTGGTGAGGTCCCTGTCCCAGGCCTCCTGCCACGCCTGGTACAGCCGGGGACCGAGGCCCCGCCCTCCAGGCGCTCGCAGGAGGCAGGAGGAATCCGGCACCCGGCGGGCCTGCGGACCCTTGGAGGCTCCAAGCTGGGAGGACCGCCAACCCGATGCTGGGCTGACCATATGCCCTCGGCTGCTGCCCTGTACCTGGCGGGGAAGCTGAAGGCTCGCGGCCCAGGGAGCACAGCCCCGTGAGCGGGGAGCCGGTCCATGAGGGTCGGGGGGGAGGATGGAGGGAGGGAAAGAAGAACAGGTGGGTGAGGAAACGGACTCCCAGGCTGAGCCAGCAACAAGGGACCACACCCGCGGCGGGCAGCTCTCTCCCTCTGTCCCGGCCGGGGCTCCAGCTGCCCAAGGGCTCAGGGCACGCTCTCTCTCGGCCCAGCCCCAGGCCCTTGGAGCCTGGATTCTGCCCGCCTGAGCCATCTCGGGCCGCCACGTGCCCTGCCCTCACTGGCCTCCCCAGCCCCTGACGGCTGGCCTGTGCCCCGACCACAGTACCACCGCTCCGTTACCCTTGGTTACTGGGGTGATGCTTGTCCGTACACAGCTCGCCCTCGGCCTACGGTTGCCCCAATTGTTCCCCCGCTGCCATAAATGAGGCTGATTTGACATTCGGCTGTGGCTTCACCTGGTCCTTATTACCATGAAGTCCAGGTGTCTGAGGGGACACTGCAGGGCCTGTAGGAAGGAGCCCAAGGGCACCCCGACACGGTGAGACACAGCACGGGAGGGGCCCTGACATCCCTGTGCGGGAGCCTCGGGTGTTTCAGCAAGAGGGGGCCCCCCAGCCCAGAGACCCCCGGGCCCCCTAAGGCGGAGCCCATAGTGGAGGCCAGGAAGCAGGAGGAGGGGCGGCGGCTGGGGAGAGGGTCACCGGGTGTCTGTGGCCCGGGGCTGCCCAGCCCTGGCCAAGCCCCGGGGGAGGGCCTGGCAGGCCTGGGGCTCAGCAGGGAAGCCGCCTGCGGGCCCCAGCTCAGACCCAACACCAAGCCAGCCTCGGGGCTTGGGAAGGCGTGGCAGCGTCTCCCACGCTGACCTGCAGGGTTTAGGGCGCAGGCGTGGCCAGCTTCCTGCAGGCCCTGGCAGTGGTGGCACTTCCGGGGGACGGTGGGCTGTGGTTTGCTGCCGGAGCCCTCGCGCCCACCCAGCAGGCGGGAGTCCCAGCCCTGGAGGCACACGCGCCCCTGCGGACGAGCCCCCCTGCCGCTGGGACCGCCAGGTTTGGCTGTCTGAGCGCGGCCGGGGAGCACTCCCCGCCATCGAGGCAGGCGGCCAGGCGGGCCCACCCCTCGGCCTGCGAAGCTCCAGGTGGGGCAGGGCTGGCCTCCTACCCCTCCTCCTCCCGGCTGGTCCCCGCACAGGGAAGGAACCCTGGCCCTGGCTCACCCTGTGTGGCTGCCCTTCTCGGCCGCTGCTCCGCACAAAGTCAGACCCCGAAGGGCCTTTCGGGAAGGAGCGGGGCAGGCACCAAACCTTCGGGAAAGGAAACACTTAGAACTTGGGCCTGGGGTGGAGACTCACTGCCCGACGCCAGGCACGGCTCTGAGCGGAGATGCCGGTCCCAGAGCCCTCTCGGGGGCAGCGCGTCGGCCCGTCTTGGGGACCGAGGCACACACACCCCTCGTGTCTTAGTCCGGCCCATGCGGTAACTCCCTGCCGGGCTGGGCTTCCGCTGTGGGGCACATCCCAGCTGATTCCTTGACTGCCGGAACCCCCGGGGACCCACTCAGGCCGGCACCCGTAGGGCCAATGCAGCATTTCCAGAATGAATTAGCTCACGTTGGCAAGGGGGCTTGAGAGGGGCCAGGGCTGTCGCGGGTCGGGGAGTAGCCCTGGGGCCCCAGAGCAAGTAGGGCAGGGGCCCCTCCTGCACCCCTGCTCTGGGCAAGGTGGTGGCTGTGCAGGCATCCAGGGACGGACCCGCCTCCCCGGCAACCTCTGAGTCCCAGCAGCCTCCTTGCAGCCTGCTCCAGACTCCCATGCCCCGCCTGCACCCCGAGGATGCAGGATGCCCGGGCTGATGGGCACCACGGGGGCCTCAAGTGAAACATCACTGCCAGTGGCCGTCAGCGTCCTGCAGCCACAGCCGGGACGTATCCACGGGTGGTGTCTGGGTACATCCCTGCCCGGCAGCAGGGGGCTGGACGAGTTGACCTTCAAGTTCTACCGCGGCTCAGGAGCCTTCCTGTCAACCGCAGGCGCCTCCTGGTCCCCTCCCTTAGGGCCCCCCACTTCCTCCTGCCCCGTTGCCACTCCCGGGCCACCTGGGAGGTGAGGGGGACAGATAGGGGAGCACGGGACGGGAGGCAGCTCCGACTTGCGGCTTGGCCGCCCTCACCCCGCACGGCCTGAGCAGGCTCCTCGGCTTCCGTTTCCCTTCTGGGGCATGAAGGCCCCCCAGCGTCGGGGGGCAGACGGGTCCCACGTGGTGCTGGCCCAGAGTAGACGGGGTATAGGTCAGGCTCGGCCCTGCCCGGGCCAGCCCCGTGTCCCTGAGTTCCAGCACTTGCTCGGGCACCTGGTAGGTGACAAGCTCTCTGTCCCTGAACAAGGCCGCCTGGCCAACATCAAGGCCTGGAGAGCTGCACAGAGCCCACCCTGCCCCACCTGGGTGCCTGCACCCTGCCCCTCCCCTCCCCCACTGGAAGCTGCCTTCCGAGCAGTTGTTTGCCTCTAGACGCTGTCCCCTCCCTCCACCACCAGAGGCCCACCTTCGGGCCAGAACAATGTGATCTTTGTAAAGAAAGGTCATTGGTGCCTTATCGGCCAGCACAGACAGGATGCCCAGCCCGCTTATCTGGGGCCAGAATCCGCTGAGCCGCTTGCAGCGCTCGCTCGGTGGGAAGGGCTGAGGCTCTGAGAAGGAATCCAACAGAATCCCGGACTCACTTCGCATCCCACCTGCAGGAGCGGAGGGCGGGGGGGACAATTCTGAGCCTGGGAAAAGGTCCAGTCCTGCCTGTAATGGTTGTGTGGCCTCAGCTGGCCACGCTCGTCTCTGAGCCCCTCTTTGTAAAGGGGGGGCTCCTCTGAGTGGGGGTGGCAAAGTCCCCTGCAGAGGCCGAGACGGTGAACCCAGTGTGAGTTCCTGGCTGCCTGGTTAGCTTTCTCACCAGCAGCTGAGTGTGACAACCGGCCCAGCTGTGCTACAGGGTAGGAGGGCAAGGGTTCCTGGGCAGGGGAGATGCGGCTCGGGCCACGGGGGCCTCTCTGTTAATTGGTGGGTGCAGGAGAAGCAGGCACTTGCAGCCCGGCCGCCACCAGTGTGCCTGCCCTCACGGTGCACTCACTTCTGCTTGAACAAAACGGATTGTAAAAGGCGAGGGGAAAAATGCTCTGAAATCACAGATAAGCTCAGGGATGAAGCGACGTGAACCCACCTGCTCGGCTCTCTGTCTGCACACCCAGTGGAGAGGTCAGCAGATCCCAGGGAAGGACAGCAGCCATCAGTTAAAGTACAGTAGCCATCAGTTAAAGGACAGCAACCATGACGTCAACACCACACATTTGCATTCCAGAAACTTGCTAAGGTCCCAAGGCTAGTGACCATGAAGTCCCTGCCAAAAGGACCCTCATGAGGGTCCAGAAACATGTCCTGGCTACTGTCCCCCAGCTGGACCTAGCATCTGGGGCTCCAACTGGGCAGCCTGAGCAGCCCCCATGGGAGCAGCAGCCCCTTCAGCGCACCCTGGCATGTGGGCGCATCCCTGACGGGTCCAGACCAGCGTTCAGAACTTTGGACCTGTGCTGATGGACCCCTGACGCGTGCCAGGCCCTTTCACACGTATTATTCCACCTGATGTGATTCTTATGATATCGGAGAGGTGAGGGTAGCAGATCTCATGATCCCATTTTAAAGATGCAGATCTCAATTTAAAGAGGCCCCAAGAGCAGAAAAGACCAGGCTGAGGTCCAGTGGCTTGAACAGTGCCCGGGTCCCCGCGAGGTGGTACAGCTTCAAGCCCCCAGTCCCCAAGCACCTTGAAGATGGCTGAGGGCGGGGGCAGAAAGGAAGTGGGGTACAGGGTCCCGGGGGAGGTGGTGGGAGCCGGGTCTCCCCCAGAGAGACGGTTCCCACACAGGCCACTTCGGAGTGCCTGAGCCCTGCGGAGAGGGGCAGGAAGTGGCCTGCCCTGCTCGAGGCCTTGCCTGGGTGTTCTCGGCTGACTCAGCCAGATCACGTGGCCGTGGGTAGGGCCGGGCCCTGGCACCCGCCCACCTGGCTTCCTGACCGACGCGGGGCCAACTGGCACGCTCCGTACCACGATCGGCTGGCCTGGGCACCGCCCACTTGCCACTTGCTCTGCAGCAGGCCCCTCCCGCCCAGTTCTAGGAAGCCCGGGCCACTGTGGCCTGACCGGATGTGGTCCCCGCTGCAGGCCTGACCCCACCCTGTCCTACCCAGACCCTGCCCGCCCACCTGTCCCAAATGAGAGTTTGAGTTTCTGATGCAAACTGCAACCTGGTCGCAGTGCCCTGGGACAGGGAGGGGTCGGGCAGAGGGCGGGTGCTGTGCCACCAGGCGGGAGTGCAGGGCAGTGGGGAGGACGACGTGGGGGGGGGGAGGCAGGAGCCCCCCAGGAGATGGGCCGGCCGAGGGTCAAGGGTCGGGGCTGCCCACCTCAGGTCCAGCATCTGAACCAGGCAGCTGGATCCGGGCCCCGGGGTGACCTCACGCGCGAGTCACTGCCCGTGCTGTGCGGCTGGCGGCTGACATGAAGTCCCCCACACGCTGGGGGGCTCTCCCCAGGGTGCTGATGTCTCCCGGACATCCCCTGCGGCCTGGCTCTCCCGGCGGCGTTTCTGCCCCGTGTGCCCCCTCCCCCGGGAGACGCCCCACAGGCCGCCGCCTGCCTGGGTGGTGGCGGCTGCCCTGGGGGACACTCGGCCACAGACGGGCCCCCTCCATCTGGACCCCATCTTCCCTCATTGCAGGGCCGAGCCTGGGCGGGAAGTTCCAATAAGAAAAGGAGAACAAAGTGGGCCAGGGGCTGCTGTGGCCCCAACTCCCTCCCAGCAGGCAGGGAGGGGCGTGGAAGGGGTCGGGAGAAGAGGGCAAGTGGTGGGTCATCGCCGACCCTGAGGGGATCCTGGGGGCTCAGGTGAGCCTGCACTCCCCTCCAGACCCCTCCAGCCTCGGCCTCTCCCCTGCCCGCCCCCTGCTCCCGCCGTGGGACCTTCCGCAGCTGCTCCTGGCCTGGTGGCCCTGGGGTGGGCGCTGAGTGGGCCTGAAAACTAGGTAGGTAAGAGCGGTAGCCCCTGGAGGGGCAGTCGTCCAGCAAACAGAAGGAACCGAGGCCAGGAGGGCTGCCAGCGGATGGGTGGGGCCGAAGCCGGCTGCGGGTCCCCGGAGGGGGGCATTGGCCCTCGGCTGTGCAGGGCGGGGGTGGGCACAGCCAGGGGTCTACCTCAGGGCATCTCTGTCAAGGATCTCCCTCCGCAGGGGAGAATCTGGCCCAGGTTCCCTGAGCAGCACCCACCATCTTGGACTGTATTGACAGAGAGTGAGCCCCCAGAAAAAGGGAGGGGAAGATTCCAGTGGGCCCTCCTTGGTCAGACCGCTGGGTTCTGCCCTGCGCGTCTCAGCAAGGGGCGGCCCAAAGCAACGCTCTGTGAAGGGCCAGGGCGGTGCCGCCGGGGAGCGGTGCCGCCTGGGAGGGGCACACACCGCCCAGCTCTCCTCTGTGTCCCTCGGGTGACTGACGGTGCGAGCTCCAGGCAGGACGGGGCTCACGCGGGGCTCAGACAACCGCCATCCGGGGAAGGGCAGGTGCGGTGCTCACAGCCCAGGAAAAGGCAGAGCGTGTGCTGAGGCGGGTGCGCTCCTGAAAGCGCCTAGAAGCTCCCTAAGAGACTCAGCAATGTGGCCTCCCAACTTGGGTGGTGGGCCCCCGCCCCCGAAAAGGCTCAGGTCTCCCACAGAGGTCACGGTGGTGGGATCCAGAGGTGTGGGTGCAGCAAAGTCTTCCTCTCCCCCAGCCCCTGCCCGTGCCCCAGCCCTGCAGCGTCCCTGGAATTAGGTCGGGCACCCCTAATCCAGCACCTTGGCCACACCTGAGCAGGCATCACTGTAGCTCCTGCAGGGAGGTGGCCGCCCCGTCTGCTGGCTGAGAACGCAGAAGCACGGCGCGGCAGGGTGCCCCCAAACCTGCTCAGGACCCCACACGAACACCAGGAACTCGGCCTCATGGGGAGGATGCAGCCTCCGTCTCCTCCCTCCTACCCCAGCCCGGCTGACCCGGGCCGGTTCTGAGTGCGGAGAAACCCTTCCTCTCCCCAAGAAAAGGCGCCCTCACTCACGTGCCACCTTCACAGGCTCGCTGGTGGGTCATCTTAAATGCCAGCCAGCCTGGCCCCCGGCTGCTCGGTGCTGGGTCAGGGGCGCACGCTGGCTCGCTCAGGGGAGATGAGGGCCTGATCTCGCAAGACCCACTCTCAACAGCCCCCGGTCCTGTGCTCTTGGGTGCGTGAGGTCCACGGAAATCCAATGCCCAGTTTTCCCACAAGTCGCGCAAAGTATACCCCAGCTGGACTGTGCCCAAGGCTGGTTCTGGGACATAAATGGAGCATAATCCACGCACGGTGTCCACCAGCTCGGCCTGGCCTCGGGGCCCTCCCCAACCAGAGAGAGGGGCACCGAGGACCCAGCAAGCCTGGACCCCCGGGGACGGGCAATGTCTCTGCACCCACCATGCTGTACAGCATCGAGCCGGCGACTGGGGGCCTGGCTGGGGCGTCCCGGCTCCCTGATCCCCCAGGCTTGCGGCAGCCCAGGGTTGGCTGTGGGCACCTCGTTCCTGAGACCAAGGAGGTCACAAGAAGGGCGCCTGGTTAATTTTACGCATCCACTTGACTGGGCCGCATGGGGGCTCAGACATTTGGTCAAACACGATACTGGGCGTGTCTGGGAGGGTGCTTCTGGATGAGACTGACATCTAAATCAGTCGACTCGGTAAAGCAGATGGTCCTCTGCAGTGTGGGCGGGCCTTGTCCAATCAGTTGAAGGCTTAAAGAGCACAGAAGGCTAAGCCTCCCCGACTAGGAGGGAATTTCTCCTGCCTGATGCCTCCGGACTGGGGTGTTGGATTTTTTCTGCTTTCAGACCTGAACTGAAGCATCCGCTCGTTTCCTCGGTCTCGAGCCCGCTGGCTTTTGGAGTGGAACTAAACCACCGGTGCCCCCTGGGTCTCCAGCTTGCCGACCACCTGCGGATCTTCAGACCGCTCAGCCTCCGTGATGGTACGAACCAATTCCTTATCATAAGTCTCTCCCTCTCTCTATGTATATATATATGTATATATATATACATATATATATACATGTTTATTACATACAGATTGTACGTCTACAGGTACACACACCAGAGAACCCTGACCGAAACACCCAGACGTCAGGCTGCTCTCTCCTCCTGCTGTGATCACTGACAACCGGGCACAGGGGCCCTTGATGAGAGCACAGGTGTAGCTGGCGGTGAGGCGGCACCATGGCGTGGGGAGAACAGCCACGCACCTACTCAGTGCCTCGGTTTCCTCGTCTGTAACAGGCTGATGACAGCACCCCTCGTAGGGTTATTGCGGAGTCAAGGCTCGCGGAGGGTTTAGAATAGCAGCACCAACCAACATGAACCACTACCGTTTGCGGCACCGAGCCCTGAAGCGATAAGCCTGACATCAGGAGCGCAGCGAGGCCGGGGCCGGGGAAGGCTTGGTGTGGGGCCGGACAGAGACAGCGCAGTCCCCTTTCCGGGGAGCCGTCCATGGGGAAACCAAAGCCCTCTGGGGGACTGCGGCCGAGAGGTGGGCTCCCGACAGAGCTGGGAAGACCAGTGTGACTGCCAGCACCGCCACGGGGCCACGGAACACAACGTGAGAGTCAGGCGTGCACGCGTGGGCCCGTGGCCAGCTCCTCAGCTGGTTTGCTCGACGGCCCCGGGGATCCGGGCGGGCAGACGCCGTGCGGTGATTATACTCCAGTCTTGTCCCAAACCAGCCTCGGCCACACTGCAGGTGGAAGAGACTTTGCACAACGTGTGGGAAAACTGAGCATGTGAGCTCAGGGAAGCGGATCCGCCTCCCTGCTTCCCACGCGCCATAGGACGTGCAGCCCGGCACGCGGCTGCCACCCCTTTATTTGGTGTCGACGTGGTAGCCCCCTGATGACAGAAGCGTCATCAGTCTGGGTTAAAATAACTGAACTTATGCCGAGAGCCAACTATTTACAACACGCACTACAACTCACAGAGAGGAAACAAACTGATGGTTACCAAAGGGGAAAGCGGGGGAGGGGTGAATTAGGAGGTTGGGATTAACAGATACGCGCTACTATATATAAAACAGGTAACCAACAAGGTCCTACTGCAGAGCACAGGGAACTCTACTCAATATCTTGCAATAACCTATAGCGCAAAAGAGTCTGAAAAAGAATATATATGTGTATAACTGAATCACTTCGCTGTACGCCTGAAACTTACACAACATTGTAAATCAACTCTACTTCAATTTTTAAAAAAAGTCTGAAATTTAAAAAAGAACAAACAACACTTACTATAGAAGCCAGGCCACCTGGCTTAACATACAATTCTATTGCTTGCTCTTTAATGCCCAACTGGCTTCGGACTCCACAAAACCCCTCCCTGGCCTCGTCTGGGTGGAGGGTGAAACCTCCTTTCCTAACTGTTCCCCCCGCATCCCTCCTCTGAAGGAAACGAGCTCCAGATCCAGGGCCGGGGCACCCTCTCTGCCCCGGAGGCAGCCGAGCAACCTTGGGCCGCCCCCTCTGCTCCTGGAGGCTGGAGGGGGAAACAGAGCCTCACTGGGAATGACCTGTCTCTCGGGACGCTTAAGAGCCTTGGTCCCATTCCTGTGCGCCCAGCCTGCTCTCTTCGGGGAAACTGCTTCCCCTTGAGCCTTCAGACGAGCGGGTTCCCCACTCACGGGGAGCCCCGGGGAGCCCCCCCGAGTGGGAGGACCCCGCCCCCCTCATGACTGCTCCTGGCGAGGATGGGACGTGGCTCTCAGGACCCAGGGTACCAGAGGGCGAAGCCCCAGGGCTTCCTGCTCACCTGGGAACGGCCGGCACCCGGCTTCCTCCAGGAGAATCTGCACTGCGGGAGGACACGGACCCCCGGCACCCTCCCACCCAGCACTGGGCCAGTGGGGTTTCCGGTAGGGCTGGAGCTCATTCTTACATAGCCCTGGGGCGCAGGGCTCACGGAGGTTTCCAGGAGTCGGGTTTTGGGGGGTTTCGTCACAACTTGAGTGCATGGAGAGGGCGGGGGGGGTGCCTGGCTTCTCTGATGTCCAGGGCGAATCCTTGCCTAAACTGAAAACCCCCTCTTGCTGGACGGTCCCAATCCTCACACAGCGGCAGCTCCCCTCAGGGCGCACGCACGCCTGCATGGCATCCTGCAGGGCACTGAAGGAGCCAGCAGGTGGGCGGCGGGCACCATGCCCCTCCTCCCCTCCTGCCGGCCTCCCACCCTGTCCAGGCTAGGTCTTGGCGGCAAAAAAGACCGCAAGCGCTGCAGTGCTCTGTTTTCCCGCCTTCTCTGCATTTTACAGATGCAGTAACTGAGGCCCCAAGGGCGAGCTGACTCAGCCGGGGACATGTGGCCGGGTGGCACCGCCCCCCTCGACTCCCAGCTCACCCGGGGCAGGCGCGCTTGCCCCCCGACCCCCCGCCCGGCGTCAGCGCCAGCGGAAGGGTTGCCCACGTCTGCTGGGACTGCCCCGAGAGCCAGAACAGGAACTCCAGACAGAGAACGTTTATTGGGCTGCAGGTCCGTACAGCAGAGAAGCCCACTGCCTCCTTGCCATGTCCCCAGCTTTCCCGGCCCCGCCGCCTGCAAGAGCCCAGGACCCCTCTGGGTGGATGGGCCGCCCTTCCCTCCCCCGCGTCCTGTACCCCTCCTACCACTCCCCCTGCAGCCCGACCCGTGAGCACCTACTGTGCGCTGTTCCGCCGCCCTGGCCCTCCTGCAGCCCAGCCCGCAGGTTTTAACTCGGGGACGGGCTGTCTGCACTTCTGGCTGGAGCTCACGGGGTCCTCCTGCATGGCTCCTGGAGCCCCTCCAGCCTCCAGCTCAAGGCCTTGCTCACCACCGACCCGCTGGGCGGGCAGCTGCTGGGGCGGGAACGGAAGCCCTGCCTTCCAGGCCCTTCTGGGATAACCAGTAGGGGTAGCCCCCCACCCAGTGACCCCCCCCAAGTCAGGCTGTGGGCCGCCCAGTCACAGCCTTGCACCTGCCACTCCCCGGTGGTTTCTGGGGAAACCCACTCTGTCAGCTGTCACGCGCCTGGCGGAGAAAGTGGCCCTGCCAGTCGGGCAGGACCAAGCTGGCACTGGGCCGAGGGCCCCCTCCTTGTCCTGCCACGGTAGGGACAGTCCAGGAAGGTGACCTGACATCTCAGGGATGTGGTCACCAAGCTTGCGGACCCCCGGCCCTGCCTCCAGACGCTTTTGCTCACTGGACCCTCTAGCCCACTGTCAGGGCCCAAGCAAACCCAGCTTGAGGGCGTCTGGCTTCCTGGTGCCAAGGTGTCAGTGTGACATCGGCCTGAACCACGAGACACCGTGTGTGTGTGTGGGGGGGGAACATGCCAAGGGCTCACAAAGAGACCAAAAGAGAAACAAGCAAGAAATGAAAACCTATATCCACAAGCAACGTGCACACACGTGTCCAAAAAGCAGAAGCAGCCCAGACTTCCATCAGCTGATCAATGGCTAACCAAACTGTGGTCCATCCATACCACGGAATATTATTCATCATGAAAAGGAATTCATGCTGAATTCATTAAGAGGAACCGTCTAGAAGGCACTATACAGAAGTGATGATGGACGCTGTTTCTTTAAAAAAAAGTCAACATTTCAGGACTTATCACATTTCCATTGATCATAAGCCCAGTGGCCAGCGGCCCTGCCAGCCTCCGGCCAATCTTGAGCTCCGTGGAGTGGACCCGTGGCCCTCTCACCAGCTGTGCAGTCAGCACGCCTGACCCGTTCTCCAGACACTGAAGCGGCGGCCGCCCAGCCCAAGTCCCGCCACCGTGCCTTGTCCGGTGGAGATACTGAGGTTTGGAGAAGGGTCCAGAGACCCCCGACGAGCCCCGAGGTCAGGGCTCCCTGAGGCCACTGGGGCTGAGAAATGGCCCTGTGGGAGAGGTGAGAAGGCAGGGCTTGTCCTCCAAGCTCTGAGACCTAAATCTGGGTCTGTCCCCTGACACGCTCGCTGGTCACGCCATGAAATGACAAGTTCTAAAGCGTGAAGCTGCATCGAGCGCCTCGTGAGCAGAAAGTGACAGCTAAAAATGAGACCGAGAGTGACGGGGGACACGGCGACCGCTCGGAGGCCGGCTCGGGGTCAAACGTGTCCCTCTGGGTCGGGATGTCCAGACAGCCCGCTGCCCCTTCGTCTACGCCTGCCTTCGGGGACGCCCCAGGGAACCCAGCCTGCCAGTCGGCGCGCCCTCCGGGCCCCATCATTCGCCCTAAAACACCTTCCCTTGGTTTCGAGAGACAGCCCCACCCCAGCCCCCGTGGGCGGCGCCCTCCCTGGCCCATGAGAGGTCAGGCTCCTGGATTATCTGATGTGTGGGAGGGGCCCACATGCTGAGACCATAGGGTCACCCCCTCCAGGCTGTCCTTTCTGACTGGGGAGGAGGTTTGACATCTCCCCTCTGCTCCCCAGCCAGTGAAGGCCAGTCCAAGGAGACAGAGGGACTGGTGGCTTTACCCATCAGGGCCTGACCCAGAAGGGCCTTCTTCCTTCCGGAGGTTAGAGGTCACAGCAGCCAGTGTCCCCTGTCACCTGCTGACAGTAGAGGTGGCCGGTGACAGTGGCAGCTTCACTGGGTCCTGAGGCTTTTTGGAGAGAATTAACAGGTTTCCACAGAGAGGGGCTGTATCAGTGTCCTGGGGCGGCCGGAACAGAGGACCACACGCTGGACAGTTTAGTTTAAACAGCAGAAACGGATTCTCTCCCAGTTCTGGAGGTCAGAGTCTGAAATCAAGGTGTTGGCGGGGCCCCACCCTCAGAGGCTCCCTCCTGCCTCTTCCAGCTTCTGGGGGCCCCAAGAGCTCTGTGACCTACAGAAACATCCCTCAGTCTCTGCCTCTGTCTTGCCGTGGCCTCCCCTGCGTGTCCATGTCTCAAACCTCCCTCTCCTTCCCTTTCTCCTAAATCACGGGATTTAAGGTCCACGAGATAATCCAGGATGACCTCGGTCAAGACCTTTCCCTTAACTACCCCTGCAAATTCCTAAATCCAAGTAAGGATGCATTCACGGCTTTTGGGGTCAGGGCTTAGACATATCTTTTGGGGGTCACCATTCAACTCACTGCAGGGAGTTTCAGGGGCACCCAGCCCAGCAGAGACCTGGGGTGGGGTAGATGCCTATCAGCACCTTGCAGCCCCCCACGGGAAGGTACGCAGTGCTCCCCTTGGCCTGCAGGGGTCCCAGTGGCCCTTGTCCCCTTGTCCCCTCTGCTTGCACCTGCCCCTCCAGCCCACCTGGGTCAGGCCGACCCCCATCAGCTCCTCCCACTGTCCCATCACCCTCAGCAGAGCCACCTTTTACCCTGTCACCCCCTTGACTAACCTCCTAGGGCTCCATCCCCGGATGAAGCCTCAGACCCTCCTGCCCCCGCCCCTCCACCATGGAGCCCCCAGCGAGCTCCTGGGAGGCGGCAGCTCTCCTGCCACGCAGGCGGCCCCGGTACCAGGCAGCTTCACGCCTCCCTGCCTTTGGTCTCCCGGGTCCCGGGGCCAGCGGTGCCTCCCCGCTGCCCGACACCCCCCTCCAGACCTGGCACCGGCCCCAGCACTCGGCTTGGTGTCACCCCCGACCCTGAGCCTTCCAGCAAGCTGGTCCTGCCCCCAGCTGCTGCTTCCTTTTTTTCTTTTTTTTTTTTTTTTAGTATTTACTTATCTGGCTGCGCCGGGTCTCGGTTGCAGCGTGCCGGACCTGGTTCCCTGACCAGGGCACTGGGAGCGCGGCACCCCAACCACCGGCCCACCAGGGTTCTCGAGGGTTGCGAAGATCGGTTCTGGCTCCGGCCCAGCACCGGCTGGGGACCCCGAGGCTGGGAAGGGCTGTGTCCCCTGGAGCCCGAGCCTCCCAGGGGTGTGTTCCCGGGGGCCGACTTCTCACGGCGCAGCTATCACAGACCCGAGCCCCCCAGCCCGACCCAGCAAGAATCGGGTGTCATTTTACAGGCGAGGCCTGGGCAGGGAGGGGGCCCGAGGCTGACGGGGTCTGAATGGAACCCAGGCCCGTGGCCCTTCCGGAACGAGCGGTGGCCCATCACATGCTTCCTTTGTGTCATTACTGGAGGAAAGTCACGCCGCCCAGCGGTGCTCCCCGAAGATTCGGCTGGGCTGAGGGCTGTCTGGGGAGTCCCCGTTAGAGAACAGTGGAGGGGGCTGCCCGCTGCCCCCCTGGGTCACGCCAGCCCCAGCAGCATCGGCCCCAGAGCCCAGCGCAACCGATGAGCATTTCTAACTGACGTTTACACCGGGGAGACCCGGACAGACACCTGGAGCTGGTGGAGGCCCGGGAGGCGAGGAGTGTGCTGTGTGGGAGGGTGGAAAGGGGTCTCCAAAGATCTGGGGGCCCTTGCAAGGGAGGGGGAGAGAAGATATGAGTGGAGAGCCCAGCCTGAGAGGGGGCTGGGCTGCAGCAACACGGTGGCCGGGGCCCCCGCCGGGCATGGCTGAGGGGCCCGGGGACGGGGCGCCTGGCTGGTTCCCACCGTCCGGCTGGTTTGGGCCCCGGGTTTCCGCTGCACTTTGGGTTATGTGTCTTCAGCAGAACCGCTGAGCCGCCGGCATGTGGTGATGGGGAGCGGGCAGGTTTCTCCTCGGGAAGGGGGCTGATCTTGGGGTCCCTCCAAGGCCCGGGCGAGGATGGCGTTGGCCCTTGCAGGGCCTGGCACAGAGAAGCACGGACCGCGAGAGTATCGGGGGCGTGGAGCCCATAAACCGAGGGGGCCTGGCGTCTCTACTGCTCATGTGTCCCCCGCGCCCCTGTTTTGCGGGGGGGAGCTGAGAGCTCAGACGTGGCTCGGCTGAGGACAGAGGGGTCTTGTTGCTCCCGTGCCCCCCAAAGCCCAGTGATGAGTAAGGACCGTGCATGCCCGGCGGGCCAGGCCTGGGGGAGGGCAGGTGGTGGGGCGGGGCCAGGCCCCAGCTCTGCCCCCGGGGATCCCGCCCAGGCTTCAGTTTTCGGGGAGAAGGACTCCACGGGCTCAGCCCTCCCTCCAGCTCCAAAGTAAGAATAATGAGTCGCGGTCACAGGGAAGGTGGCTTCTGCGCAGACGCCGGGCGTGTGTGACCAGGTGTACGACTCGCTGGGTCCCCGGGCATGGGGGGCGGGGCGGGCGTCGTCCTGCAGCCCAGCCTCGGGCGGCCTGCCCTCGGGGCAGCTTCAGCGAACCCCTCCTTCTCCAGGGGCAAAGGTCTGGCCAGCCTGGTCAGGCCCGCTCCAGGGGCTGGGCCGGACAGGGGTCTGGAGGGGCCCAGGTGATCCTGGCAGAGGTCCCCGGAGGAGGGGCTGCTCGGCTGCAGCCCTCGGGGTCGGATGTGTTTTACACCCTGCATCCCCAAAGGGCTGAGCACAGCTCCTGGCCCTGCTGGTCAAGCTGACTTGACCTTGAGCACTCAGGCAGGGCCAGTCACAGGCCGGGGCCGGCCCAGGGCGACGGACTATGGCCTGCTGGTCGGCGGGAAGCGCCCTGCTTTCAGGCTGCTCCTTTGTGCCCTATGGGTCAGCCCAGCGGACACCCCGCGAGCACACAGCCCTGAGGACGGACGGACGGACGGACGGACGGAGGGAGGGAGGGCGCACAGCCTCTTCGGAGGGTCGTCTGCAAGCGTGAATCAGAGCGTCAAGCACGAGCGTCCCTTGAGCCGATGAGCCGACTTCCAGAAATTTACTACGGGGCGTAAAATCCATATAATCAATATCTGTGCCAAGAGACACGTGTGGGAGGATTTGCTCTGCAGGGCTATTTTCAGGAGTGAAAATACCCGTCGACAGGCAGGTGGCAAGTAAACCAAGGGATGTGGGTGCGGCGGATGTAAACGTGGCCACGGAGACCACGCCGCGGACCCGAAAGGGATGCCGAGGAGCCGGCCGTGCCTCAGTGACACCAGGGCGCGGGGACGGAAACCATCACCCCGCGAGGCTGTCAATCAGTCCGCGCCACTTTCTCCGGCTCGTCTGCTCTCCACGAAGAGCGCGCGCCGCTTTCACCGCGGAGCGCGCCCCCAGCAGAGCCGTCAGCAGCCCGAAAATGAACGAGAAGCAAGAGATGCCGGGCCTCCAGGGGGACGGGAGGAGCTCTTGCCCCGGACTCGGGGAGCCCGGGGGAACGTGGTCTTGCCAGGGCAGGTGGCCCGAGGGCCTTGCAGGAGCGTGGGGAGGCCTGGGGTCCCTCTTGCCCAGCTGGACCCCCTCTCTGGGAGCCAACAACCCCATACTCCCCCCACTTGCACGGCCCCTCCACCTCCAGGCCGGAGTGGCCCGGAGCCTGCTCTCCAGACGTCCACGGCCGCCCCAGCCTCACCGAGAGGCCCTCAGCTCTTAGCACCTGGCAGGGCCGGTGTCTAGCCCGGGGCCACTCCCCTGGGCTGTTCCCCCAATCCTAGCTCTTCGTCTCCCGTTCTTCACACGAACCGCCCCCCCAGCCCCGCCCAGGTCTCAGAACCTCTGCTGCGGCATCTCCTCCATTCCTGGGGGCAGTACCCCAGGTGGGGCACCCGCCTTGTCCCTGCAGCCCCAATGCCCAGGGAGCATTCGGCAAGTAGCAGGTACTAACGGTGATGCTCCTGGGGGGGCCGGAGGTGGGGGTGATCTGGCCGAGCGGGGTGTGTAGACATTAGGCGCTCAGGAACCAGACTCGGCCGACTAAGGAAGTGACCTCTGCACCTTCAGAGCTGCTCCAAGGGGCCAGGAACAGACGGGGCAGGGGGGACGCGGGGGAGCGCAGCAGAGGCAGAGGCTGGGGACGCACGGCCCAGAGGCCCATCCCGGGGCTCCGCCAGGCAGGGAGGAAACAGCGCCTGGAGTCTCTCCTGCTGAGGGTCTTCGGGGAGGGTGGGCTTGGCCCCTCCAGGACCTCCTCAAGGTCACGGGGGGTGTCCGGGCTGTGACCTTCCAGAACCTTCCCCACTGCCTTTTGCTCCCCAGCGCTGTGTGTGGATGGCCACGGGGCCCTGCCCTGGAAACCCCACACAGACAGATCTGGAGGGGAGCCTGGGGGAGTCTCTCCTGCTGAGGGTCTTCGGGGAGGGTGGGCTTGGCCCCTCCAGGACCTCCTCAAGGTCACGGGGGGGTGTCCGGGCTGTGACCTTCCAGAACCTTCCCCACTGCCTTTTGCTCCCCAGCGCTGTGTGTGGATGGCCACGGGGCCCTGCCCTGGAAACCCCACACAGACAGATCTGGAGGGGAGCCTGGGGACACCTCCACCCTGAACGCGCGCTCTGACCGCGGTTATGTAGGCAGGCGACAAAAGAAGGAGAAAGCGGGGGCGGGGGGCGGTGAAGGCCAGGAGGTGACCACAAAGCTCTATTTTAAACCCGAGTTCAGGGACATGAGGTGCAGCTGCGTCCGTCCGGCTCTGGGGACAGCGGGGCGTCGTCCTCTCCGCCTGCGGATTTCACATTTTCCAAATCCGTGATACAGAGTCAAAAAGGAGAGGCTCAAAGCTCTGTCTTGAAAACTTAAAGGGAGAATTGAATAAAAGCCTTGAAGGGACAGAAGAAATTCACATAACATTAGAGTCCCAGCCTCACCCCACCCCCCAAACAAGGCTCAGAGTTTAAAAGACTGAAAACAAGCCAGGTGCCTCTGAGGACATTGAAAAGGTGACAGCCAGCCGATCAGAGGCTGCACCCCGGGGAAAAGCCAGAGCTCCCTCCCCGAAATGGGAAGGTTAGAGCCACGAGGTGATCCAGATTCAGAGTTAGCCAGGTAACAGCGGGAAGAAGAGCCGAGGGTCCCCAGTGCCCACCGCTCGGTGGGCTGCAGCGTCCGGAGAGCGTGGACCCCCGGCGGCTGGGCCCCCGGCCTCGCCCACTGCAGAGCGGCCTGGGGCCCTCCAGCCCCGCCCTAGGCCTTTCAGAGGCTCCGGCCTGATGATGTGGGTCTCCCGGCTGTCCAGGGCGTAGCCCCCGATTCACAACAGCCCCCCAAGATCAGCAACACCCCACCAGAGGCCCCGCGCCGGGAACCTGGCCGAGGCTGGGAGCGGGGGCCCGGGGGCTGCCCTCAGCTCTCACCGGCCTGGGCTGGGCCGGGCACCCCTCGGAGGCCACCTCTCCAGCAGGCTGCCCTGCCGGGAGGCCCGGACGGCACTGCGACACGTGCTGGGGCCGGGGACTCTGGCAGCGAGGCCCTCGTCGCTCCCCTCCCCGCCCCACCGCCGCCAGGACCCCGCTCCTCGGCCCTGCCCGCTGGGCTGCCGCGTGCCCGGTCAGCAGGCTCGGGGCCCGCGCAGCCCGAACGGATGGCTCACGGCCAAACGGCACGCTCGGGCCCGCCGCGGTCGGGCGCGCGCTGCAGCCTCTCCCAGGCTCCTGGGTCTACGTCCTCGGAGGCAACCCCACCACCAAGAGGTGAGGCCGGGCGCTGACCAGAGCCGACGGCCAGCGGGCTGGGTGGCTCGAGCCCTCGGCCCCCGCGCCAGCACACGCCCGTGTGCCCCCGAGGTGAGGGCAGCCCCCACCCTGCTCCCTTTCTTCCTCTTTGATCGTCACAACGACCCGGCTCTCGCCGACGTGTCAACGGGCAGTCAGTGCCCTGGCCAGGCGCCAGGCAGCTTGGGGTACCGCCAGCCTGGTCACTGGGCCCTGCCGAGTGTGCCCTAAGTGCCAGGTGCTGGCACACAGCTGTGCGAGGTCCTTGTCTCCCTTTTCCACCCTGAGTGCTCACCCCCCGCGCCCCTACACGATGACGTAGGCCTCTGCACCCGGTCGGCTGCCGTTTCCCCCGCTGCTGTCGCCCCAGCCTCCTGAGTGGTCCCTGCTGCCCGGGGTGCCAGCGCCCCAGGTCTGGGCAGAAAGGGCTGCAGGACCAGGGAGAGGCGTGCCCAGGGCAGCTCCTACCGCAGCCAGGCAGCCAGGAGTTGCCCTCAGAAACCAGAGTCCCAGGGCCCCAGGGAAGGAGCTGGCACTTTTTTTGCCTTCTAAGAGGCTCTTTTGAAAGAGTGTTTTTCGGTTCCCAGGTAAACACAGGTGCCACAAGCACAGCCGCTCTGCCCGGGTTCACTGCCCAGGGCCTGGGACCCGCTGAGAGCCTCGCAGGAGGGGAGGAACCAGGGGCCCTTTGAGCGCAAAGCAAGGACCCGGCCCGGGGGTGGGCATGCCCGGTGCACCCAGGCCTGGCCAACCGCTTTAGCAGGACACAGGGAATTGTGGGCCGGGCGGGGTCCATGTCTCAGGGGCAGGTCAGCGGCCAGGAGGCCAAGGACCACGATGTCCCACCTCCAGATGCCGGGGCCAGCGACCTGTGCCCCGCGGGTGTGGGTGCTGTGAGAGCTCACTGGACAAACGCTGGTCCAGGGGGAGCAGGACACATCCCATCCCTTGGCGGGGAGGTCTCCCCAGCAGTCACACCCAGCTCAGCCAGGCACCCGAGCGGTCCTTGCCTCTCCGGGGGCCCAAACGACCTCATCTGTATAATAAGGCAGCCCCCTGAGCCCGCATCCAGGATCGCTGGGAGGACAATGTGGCCACATCCGTGATGTCCCCCCTGTCTCCAGAGTGCCATCCCCTCTCCTTCCCGCCGTTTGGTCGGTCAGAGCCCAGCTCTTAACCACCACGTCTCCAGGAGTCTCAGCAAGCTCCTGGCCACTGCCCACTGCGGCCACCCACTCCTGGGGACGGCGGGTGGGATGAGGCCCCCCCCAAAAGGTGTGTCGACATCCCAGCCCCTGGGACCTGTGAAGGTGACCTTCTTTGGAAATAGGGTCTCTGCAGATGTGACCTAGTGAAGATCAGGCTGCACTGGAGCCGGTGGGCCCTGGTCCAATGACCGTGTCCTTATAAGAGGAGAACAGGACACAAGAGACACAGGAGGAGGCCAGGTGACCACAGAGGCAGAGGCTGGAGGGAGGCGCCCACAAGTCCGGGGATGCCCGGGTTCCCCAGAAGCTGGGAGAGGCAGGAAGTTTCCCCCGCCAGAGTCTTCAGAAGGAGCGGGCCCTGCCCACACCTTGATTTCAGAATCTGGCTTCCAGAACCGGGAGAGAACAAGTTTCTGTTGTTTTAAAGCCGCCCCGCGTGCGGGACCTTCACGCGGCGACGAAGATCCTGCGTGCCGCAACTAGAGACCCGACGCCGCCAGGTAAATAAATAAATATTTTTTAAAAAGCTGCCCCACGAGTGGTCCTTTGTTACAGCTGCCCCGGACACTCACACTAGGGGTTCAAGACTGGCCTGAACCAAAGGTGAGTGTGGACATGGCGAGGGCGCCACTGAGGGACCCTGTGCCCCTGGGCACTGCTGAAACTGCAGGAGAGGGACTGCTCCATGCAGCAGACTGTGCAGACCTCGAGTGAAGCTGACCTGGGCGCCTCTTCCCTGTTCCCCATCCGGGGCACGTCCACACCAGCCCCTGCCTCGTCCGTCTCCCGCGAGAAGCGAGGCTGACGGAGGAGCGCACCATCCCGGCACGAACCCAACAGAGGAAGCCGGTGTTCCCTGGAGAAGGGCCCACGGCTCAGCAGATGCCAGCCCGTCCCTGGGGAGGGGTCTCCAGGCAACGCGGCGACACTGCGCCGGGCACCCTGGCGGCCCCGTCGCTGAGGCCACCTCCCAGTCTCCGAGCGGCAGGGTCTCCGTCCCACCCTGTCCACTCCGAGGAAAAAGCCAGCTCTCCAAGCCCCTCGAATTGGCCACTGAAGCCCCCCTCTGCGTCCTGAGCCAGACCTGAAATAAGCAGGTCACACGTTTCTAAAACGTGGGCAGACACCGGACGCAGCCAGGTGATGCAGGGGTGCCTTAGCCATCACTGGTCTCAGTGGGAAAGCGTCTCTTTTTCCACTTCTCTTTCCAGCCTCCTGATGGCGTCAAGGGAGAGAAGTCTGGGTCTTTACTGCAGCTCCATCATCGCGAATCTCTCTACTTAACGGAAGCAGGGCAGCCTCGGGCACAAAGCTACTGCAGACAAAACGAGGAGAGCGACCGATGGTACAATTTGGTGTTTCGCGCTTGCTTGTGCACTTTTATATTGCCTGCTATTTATTACATGTGAGGAAGACTTTCTAACTGCAGCAACATTTTAAAGCTTCTCTTAGATACACATTTATTTAAGTAAAAATAAGTGGGTGGACTTAACCATGTTCTAAAATAACAGTATAGGTGGTTTTGGACCACAGAGGTGGAACTCGGGAAGCCGTTCCAGAAATGCTGGAAGCTGCTCCGAGTGGGCCCATCCTGGTCAGGAGGCCCCTGTGGTCCCTTCACCCGGAGCAGGGACCTGGCCTGGGTTGTCACGGGTCCCGTTGCCAGGGTTCCACCCTGAGCAGCTTCTTTTATAAGCTTCATTCATTATCAAATAAAATGTAAATACAGAAAACCGCACACACGTTCGGCTTCTTGGGCTTCTCTAGACAAACACTCTGCAACCGTCACCCAGGTCCGAAGTCAGCCCCGCCCAGTCACCCCGGGAGCCCATCCAGCACGAGTCCCGGCCACCGCCCCGCCGCCGGTCCTCCCAGACCCTCACCTTCATCTTTACGACTTCATCATCCAGGGTGCGTCCCGAGGGTCCAGCTGTGAGTCGCCCTTCTAAGTCCCTTGATCTGCGGTTCCCCTCATTCCTTTCCTTTGCCTTTCAATTGATCTGGGGCAGCCGGCGTCCGACCCGCAAGGGGCTTCTGGACTCACCAACTGGCGGAGCAGGCAAAGGCACGGACCGTCTCTGAGCCCTGGTTTCACACCCGAAGACGGCACTGCCAGGCACCTCACAGCTGGTCCTGAGTTTGAACAGAGGGGGTGCCTGTACTATACCCCGAAGTTCTGGGTTCCAGTGGGCACTTGATACCCATCGGTTATTGCTAACAGCCCGGAGGGGCCCTGCTGGGTTTTGAACGAGATGCAGAACACAGACAAAAGCAAGCCCCTCGGCAGCAGTGAAGGGAAGCATCACAGAACAGCTCGGCTACAGCTTTGCTCACGACCCCCTGACACCTGTCGGCCCGCCTTCAGCCCCTACTCGCTCTTGGTTTGCACACATTTCTAACAGTCTTCTCATCTAGTCCATCCTAGATAAGGGTGGACTAGAAGCAGAAACAAAGTTTTTTTTTTTAAGAAAGGAAATAACTGACAACCCCTCCAACAAGAGGTTTAAGGAAAGTGTTCCGGGGCCTTTTAGCATGGGGACAAACAGCCCTGCATGAGGCAGCATCCCTCCAGGGCTTCGGTGTCACAGCAGCGTCATCAGGTGAGCTGGCTCCAATCCCGGCCTGTCATGTGCCACGGTGAGGGCGGGGGGTGACTTTGGCAGGCTTCCTCACCTCTCTGAGCCTCTGCGTTCCCACCTGTGAACGCACCTGGGGGTGCTAACAGAACTTACCACATACGGTGGTTTGTTGTTTTTTTTATTTTTTTTATTTTTTGCGGTACGCGGGCCTCTCACCGTTGTGGCCTCTCCCGTTGCGGAGCACAGGCCCCGGACGCGCAGGCTCGGCGGCCACGGCTCACGGGCCCAGCCGCTCCGCGGCACGCGGGATCTTCCCGGGCCGGGGCGCGAACCCGCGTCCCCTGCATCGGCAGGCGGACTCTCAACCGCTGCGCCACCAGGGAAGCCCCATACGGTGGTTTTAAAGATTAAAGGAGCTAGATCATTTCAAGAGCCTTCAACAAAACGTTAAGCATTATAAAAAATTAATCGTTGTGATGACCCAAGTCACCAGGAAAAGGGTTAAATTATTTCTCATTTATACCGTAAGCCTGCAAGGCATCATGTGGGAAAAGCAAAGATTTCCCCTGAACACGATAAGGTTTTTAAAGGTCAGGTGCTGAGCCGGGTAAGCTGCCCTGGTCAGGGAGAGGACCCCATGGCCTGAAGGAGCGGGTGTCTGGGGTCCATGGGTTCCACGGGGCTACCCAGCGGGCCAACTGGGGCCCGGCCAGAGGCGGGATGCTCCAGCCTTGGCCGGGGGGTGATGAATGGTCACGTCGGAGAGAACAGGCTTGCTGGAGATAAACAGCATGTTCCTTGTGCTTTCGAGATTTAAAAATAAACTGAAAAGCAGACACAGTTTAAAAATAATGAACAGGCAGGAGGGGAGTCATTTGCCTGGGTGTCTTCCACCCATTATTTGTTAAACCGCAGTTTAACAACTGACCGCCAGCCCAGCCTGCAGCTCCGGTGGACGGGGTCGGGGGGCACGAGCTGGCGGGGCGCTCAGCGGGGCTGGTGGTGGCCGCACGTGGGGGAAGCCCCTCAGGGACCCACTTGGCGCGGAAGAAGTCTTTTTTCCCTTTTCTGCATCTGCTGTAGGAAGCCCATAAGCTCAGGCCTAGTAGTTCTCATCTAGTCCATCCTAGATAAGGGTGGACTAGAAGCAGAAACAAAGTTTTTTTTTTTAAGAAAGGAAATAACTGACAACCCCTCC
The DNA here is from genome assembly GCF_002837175.3 of Physeter macrocephalus. NCBI lineage: Eukaryota > Metazoa > Chordata > Mammalia > Artiodactyla > Physeteridae > Physeter > Physeter macrocephalus. The sequence continues at coordinate 2,211,348 of NC_041231.1, read as the reverse complement.
AACAAGAGGTTTAAGGAAAGGTGTCCGGGGCCTTTTAGCATGGGGACAAACAGCCCTGCATGAGGCAGCATCCCTCCAGGGCTTCGGTGTCACAGCAGCGTCATCAGGTGAGCTGGCTCCAATCCCGGCCTGTCATGTGCCACGGTGAGGGCGGGGGGTGACTTTGGCAGGCTTCCTCACCTCTCTGAGCCTCTGCGTTCCCACCTGTGAACGCACCTGGGGGTGCTAACAGAACTTACCACATACGGTGGTTTGTTGTTTTTTTTATTTTTTTTATTTTTTGCGGTACGCGGGCCTCTCACCGTTGTGGCCTCTCCCGTTGCGGAGCACAGGCCCCGGACGCGCAGGCTCGGCGGCCACGGCTCACGGGCCCAGCCGCTCCGCGGCACGCGGGATCTTCCCGGACCGGGGCGCGAACCCGCGTCCCCTGCATCGGCAGGCGGACTCTCAACCGCTGCGCCACCAGGGAAGCCCCATACGGTGGTTTTAAAGATTAAAGGAGCTAGATCATTTAAAGAGCCTTCAACAAAACGTTAAGCATTATAAAAAATTAATCGTTGTGATGACCCAAGTCACCAGGAAAAGGGTTAAATTATTTCTCATTTATACCGTAAGCCTGCAAGGCATCATGTGGGAAAAGCAAAGATTTCCCCTGAACACGATAAGGTTTTTAAAGGTCAGGTGCTGAGCCGGGTAAGCTGCCCTGGTCAGGGAGAGGACCCCATGGCCTGAAGGAGCGGGTGTCTGGGGTCCATGGGTTCCACGGGGCTACCCAGCGGGCCAACTGGGGCCCGGCCAGAGGCGGGATGCTCCAGCCTTGGCCGGGGGGTGATGAATGGTCACGTCGGAGAGAACAGGCTTGCTGGAGATAAACAGCATGTTCCTTGTGCTTTCGAGATTTAAAAATAAACTGAAAAGCAGACACAGTTTAAAAATAATGAACAGGCAGGAGGGGAGTCATTTGCCTGGGTGTCTTCCACCCATTATTTGTTAAACCGCAGTTTAACAACTGACCGCCAGCCCAGCCTGCAGCTCCGGTGGACGGGGTCGGGGGGCACGAGCTGGCGGGGCGCTCAGCGGGGCTGGTGGTGGCCGCACGTGGGGGAAGCCCCTCAGGGACCCACTTGGCGCGGAAGAAGTCTTTTTTCCCTTTTCTGCATCTGCTGTAGGAAGCCCATAAGCTCAGGCCTAGTAGGTACCCCTGGGACCACCTCCTGAAAGAGCATCTGCTACCAACAGCTGAGTACCTGCTCCTCCTCCTGAGTTCTGGGTGGAGGTCTCCACGGGCCCAACGCCGCGCCCAGCGGGCACCCATCAGATCTGGTAACAGGGAGGGGCAGGGGACCCCTGGGAAGGACCCCCGCCAGCACTGTAGAGAACAGGGCAGGAGGGCACCCTCGGCCAGCTCTCAGGACTCTGCACACAGCTGCTGGCACAGGAAGGTCTGCGTGTGTTAGAATGAATGGCCCACTGCTGCAGCGTCCCCTTGTCCACACAGCCTGAAGGAAAGGCCACATTTGGTTTCCCAAGGCCCACTGCAGAGGGTGTCTGCTGAACTGGACAGCGGGCAATGGTGATGGGGAAGCTGATCCGGGCCTGGGATGCCGTGGCCGGGAGAGGATGGCCTGGCAGGTGGGAAGGCCAGAGGGCAGCAGGACCTGATGGCCACAGGCGTGCTGACCCTACAAACGCCCACGACTCGCCTGACTGGACTTCCTGCCCACGGGTGGAGCTCAGACCCAGGGAAGCGCAGCTGGGTCTGTGCGTGTGAATCTCGTACCGTGTGCCGGGGGCCTCTGGCTCCATCCCAGGTGCACGTGCTGAAAATGCTGGCCAAGGGCGCCCGGGCAGATATAAAACAGTGGAGATCCAAGGGAGTGAAATCTGAAAACATTGCTGCACATTTATGGGTGTTAAAGGCTCCGACGGCCTCAAAATCCTACTCCCTGCAAACATGTGGGCCTCACAGGAAATAAAAATAGAACCGCAGCCCAGGAATCTGTTGATGAGCCCTCCCACTGTGCTGGGCGCCCAAGGTTATGGCCACCCCATTACCCACTGTCAGGGCTGAATTGTGTCCCCCAAATTCATTTGCTGGAGTCCTAACCCTCAGTCTCTCAGACGTGACTGTTTCTGGAGATGGGTCTTTTAAAGAGGTGATTAAGGTAAAACGAGGTCACTAGGGTGGGTCCTAATCCCACAGGACCGGGTTCCTTATAAGAAGAGGAGGTCAGGGGACTTCCCTGGTGGTGCAGCGGATAAGACTCCACGCTCCCAATGCAGGGGGCCCGGGTTCGATCCCTGGTCAGGGGACTAGATCCCACACGCATGCTGCAACTAAGAGTTCAAATGCTGCAACTAAGGAGCCCGCCTGCTGCAACTAAGGAGCCAGAGAGCCGCAACTAAGATCCGGCGCAACCAAACAAATAAACAAATAAATAAAAAGAGGAGATCAGGACACAGACACACACAGAAGGACAACGTCGTAAGGAAACAGGGAGGAGACGGCCATCTACACGCCGAGGAGAGAGGCCTCAGGAGGACCCAGCCCTGCCCACGCCTGGATCTGGGATTCCAGCCTCCAGGACCAGAGACAATGAATGTCTGTTGTTTAAGCCGCCCCGGCTGTGGTGTTTATTATAGCAGCCCTGGCTGACCTATACACACACACAAGCAGGCTTCGCCGAGATGGATGGGTCAGCACCCAGCACCCTTGGGTAAAGGGGCATCTCCCTGGCCATACCTGGGGGATGGAAGAGATGAAGCTTCTCCCCCAGGATGGATTCCGGGCAGAAGGGCCCAAATCCTGCCTGGGCCACTTTCCAGCTGGTGGCTGTGGACCAGAGTGTCCCCAAGCGCCCAAAGGGCTGGTGCACCAGCATCACCAATGGTCTCTGCACCCAGGCCCCAGGAGACCAGACAACCAGGCAGCAGCCCTCCCGCCAGCGATCTGCTTCTGCGTAACAGCCACGTGGAAATACCGTGGTCTGGGACTTGGCCGCCATCTGTGCCCCATTTCTGGCATGGGGGGGTGGGGCTGTGTTTCAGGCTGGGCACCTCTGTGCTCTAACCAGCTCCAGGCAGGACCTGCAGATCCTCAGCCAGACCCACCCTCCCCGGACCCTTGCCGTCTCAGGTTCAGCCTATTTTTTTTCCAGCTTAATTGAGGTATAATCAGCAAATAGAAACGGTAGAATGTTGAAAGTGTACATCACACTGATTTGATACACGTTCCACTGAGAAAGGATTCCTCCCACCTAGTTAATTAGCACATCTATCAGCTCACGTTATTTACTTTTTCTTGGTGAGAACATTTCAATTCTACTCTCCCAGTGAATTTCAATTACACAATAGAGTCATCAACTACAGGCATCATGTTACATATAGTTCTTGTTTTTAATGAACAGAACGTGCCGGTCGCTGAGCATCCCCTTGGGAGACCCCGGCAAACATCTTTGTTCCGAGTGCCCTTGGGAGTCGATGCTCAGCCTGCAGCCCGGGCAGAGGTGGGGAGAAAGACCTCGTCCAGTGGGATTCAAGAGGACTGACACAGCAGGCGGGTCCCCAAGGCCAGGAGAGTCGACGGACTGGCTAAGAAAGGTCTGCTCAACCCCAGACAGCACGGTGAGCCGAGGACGCCGCCCTACCGGGAGACGCAGCCCCTGCCCACCCACCTGGGCCAGGTCCTGGGAAGAGTGCTTGGTGCTTGGAGCTTTGTTACCTCTCGCTCCCCGGGTGCCCTCCTTCTCCATCTGCTCCAGGGGAAAGGCCGGCTCCCCCCCCATGTGTGCTGGGACATCAGTGGCAGCCGCTTGGCCACGCCCAGTGGGGCTGCTCACGTGCTCACCCTGGGACCCTGAGACGCCACCACAGGCCAGTATCCCAGAGAAGCACCCGTCTACGTGCCCCAGGAGAGCCAACGCAGGACATGCTCCAGGGATAAGACGCAAACAACCCAACGTCCTTCGACAGAAGAGTGGAAATAAGTCCTGACTTATACATAGAAAATAAGCATAGTGAACGAGGCATAGGCACTCATAACTGCATGGCTCAAAAGAAGTTGCAAAAGGCTGCATATACGGGTTTTTGCAACTTCTCCGTGACTCCGAAGTTATGGGAAACAAGCAGGGGCGTGAAGGGAGAGCGGCAGTCATGCGACATCTGTCAAGGAGCCAAAGGGTCCTGTACTTGTTTGTGGATTCATCCATATATAGCAAGAGCACAAAAACACGCTGGGATGTCAGCTTGGCAACCCCCGCGGGGAGGGCGGTCAGGGGCCTGTCCTGCGCTGGAACTTTGGGCTCCCAGCCTGAAGCAAGCAGAGCCAGAGGTCGGGACCTTGATGAGGCGGGATCGGTTTTATTCTTTTCTGTGGTTTCTATGTGTAAATCTTTCCCACTCATTAATCATTAATCAAAGCTTTAATCAGTGATAAGGAGATGGCTCCTCCCTGCTGGCAGAGCCTGGGCCAGATGAGGGCCGGTGGCTGCGGCTGCAGCATCTCTGGGGGCCGGCTCTGGGCTTCAAACATATCCTCCTCTTGCCTCCGAGGCCGGCGCTGCCACGCCCATTTCACAGGTGGGAAAACTGAGGCCTGGAGCTTAAGGGACTTGTCCCGGGCTCCCTGGCTAGCGACGTGTCCGAGCCGGGCGGACCCCCACTGAGCCCACGCTCTAACCACCAACGTCACTCGGCGTCCGTGTGGTCAGACGGGTGGCTCCAGAGCCCCCACGGCAGGTCAGGAGCATTTTTCCAGGGGCGCTGTTTACAGACTCGGGCATCTGGCTGAACGCGCTCCCGCGACCCGCCTGCCTCCGCCTAAAAAACGAAACACCCAAACCAACAAACAGAAGCAGCAGCTTACTGACTTGCCAGGAAAACAAGTGACATTTTCCCAGCAAGTGGAAGGAGGCGAGGGCTTGGCCTGGGGCTCCGGCTGGAGACCCAACCCCAGCCCGTGAGAAGAGGGCTGAGAGGACAAAGAAGTGGTGTGTCCACGACGGAATGCTACTCAGCCACAAGAAAAGACCAGATCCTGCCATTTGAGACGACACGGATGGACCTCCAGGGCACTACGCTAAGTGAAACAAGTCAGACGGGATAAAGACGAATACTGTAGGATCTCATCCCTGTGGAATCCAACAAACAAACAAAGCAACAAACAAAAATCCCAAAATGAACGAACAAAGCAAACCAAACCCAAACAAACAAGTAGATGCAGAGAACAGAGCAGTGGTTGGTAGGGGGGAGGGGCACGGGGGTGCAAAATGGGTACAAAGGGATCAACAGTATGGGGCCGGATGGAGACCATTTTTGGTGGCGAGCCTGTTGTAGTGTATTCAGAGCTCGAAATACAATGTACACGTTATATATACACATGAAACTTACATGCTGTTTTAAGCCAATGCTACCTCAATTTAAAAAAATCTTTGAAATATTAAATATAGTATTTTCTAGCAAAAAAAAAAAAGAGGGGCAGATAAGGGGTGAGGTGGACCCAGGCAGGGCCCACAAAGTGCTGGCCAGGGCTGCGCTGGCCAGGCACCTGGTGCTCCCCGCACGACAGCTCGGCGCCGACCCCAGAGTCAGTGCCCCAGACGGAGCCGAGGGAGAGCGTTCCAGGCAAGGGATCAGCATATGCTAAGGCACAGAGGTGTGGAGTCACATCAGAGCGCCGCCCGGCCACCTGGGAGAGCAGAGCAGAGGGCGGGGCCCTGCCCCAAGACTGAGAAACTCTCCCCTCTGATCCGGCGAAGGGAACCCGGCCCAGCCTGGCCAGCTCTGCGCAGCTGGAAGGCTCTCCTGCAGGACGGGCCCTGGCCGTTGCTGATGGCGGATGCCCACTGCCAGGGAGAGAAAGCTGCACGGCTGCATGCAGGGCACGGGGGTGGGGGGGTCCCAATGGCCAGGCCCAGCACTGAGACTGCCCCTCGGAGGGGAACGCCTCTACCCCCCTCCCTGGGAGCCTCCAGAGCCAGCCTGCTGACCAGCAAGGATGACCCACAGTGGCCACTGGAATGGATCAGCAACCGGGCCCTGTCCCCGGGTGGCCTCACCGTCAGGATCGCACAGTGGGGCTGACGTCTTACATTCTGAGTCAAGGTGTCATCTTCTTGCAAACCCAAACTAACCCAGCCTCGTGGGACCAAGGGCTGGGTCTCTTCCTGGCAGCCTCTGGGGTCCTACCCTTTGGGTTCTGCCTTTCCAGGGGTCCTGCCCTTCAGGGGCGGCTGCAGTCCAGAGGCAGCATGGAGGCCTCAGAGCAGGGGCCACCTGCGCTCTGTCGCAGGAGCCCAAAGCGGAAACAGTGTGGGTGGGCTGGAGTGGGCGAGGGCTCCTTCAAAGTGGGCTGCTCTCTCTCTGCTCCAGGAGAAGGGGGTGGAGGATGCCAGAAGTGGCACCAGGTTCTACAAAGGGCTCACGCCGGGTGGCCCATGTGGGCGGACTGCAGGGAGGCAGGGGTGAGGGACCAGCAGCAGGCAGCCGCTTTGGGGACAGGAAGTCATGTGTGGTGCCTGAGGGAGAGGGGGAGAGATTTCCAACCATCAGTCTTGTGGCTTTCACCCTTTTTTTTTTTTGGCCGTGCTGCATGGCTTGCAGGATCTTTGTTCCCCAAAAAGGGATTGAACTGTGGCCCCAGCAGTGAGAGCGTGGAGTCCTAACCATTGGACCGCCAGAGAATTCCTGTGGCTTTCACACTTTTAAAAATTGGTGGAAACTCTTTTCCGTATAAAACTTGCTGTGAGGCGTGGATGGAGCTAGAGACTGTCATACAGAGTGAAGTAAGTTAGAAAGAGAAAAATATCGTAAATAAACGCATATATGCGGAACCTAGAAAAATGGTACAGATGAACCGGTTTGCGGGGCAGAAATAGACACACAGATGTAGAGAACAAACGTATGGACACCAAGGGGGGAAAGTGGTGAGGTGGGTTGAATTGGGAGATCGGGATTGACGTGTATACACTGATGTGTATAAAATAGATAACTAATAAGAACCTGCTGTATAAAACATAAATAAAATAAAATTCAAAAAAAAAAAACACACCAAAAACTTGCTGTGTAGCTTCAGGCTGTAAAACAGCTGGAAGGGCAGGTGCTGGGGACCTGAGCCCTCCAGAGAACCTGGGCCTCGGGCAATGAGCTGGGCCTCTGGACGCCCCTTCCCTCCCGGCTCCTGCCCCATCACCACCTGTCTGGGGGGCACAGGAACGTGGAACACAGGATGTCAGGGATCGGGGAGCCTTACGGACGGGGAAACTGAGGCCCGGTGAGGACAGCATGGTGATCTTGCCATGTTCCGGGCTGCGGTCTCCTTGCCTCTCTAATGGGAGCTGAGTGAGCCCCTGGACCTCAGCCTCAGCTTTGTTTGGGGAGGGGAGACGAGAGGGCTCAGGTGAGAGTTATGCACTCACTCCGAAGCCAGAGAACAAAGCATCAGGACCGAGGCCCCAGGACCGAGGCCCCTTTCTGTGGGTCAGTTTTCGCCCCGGAGATGGGCACATGCTAAAGGTCAGCTGGGGGCTGGAGCTCTCAGGCCTGGGGGCGGGGTTCTCACTCCACCTGAGCTCATCTTTGGGCCTTAATGTGAAGCCCCAGCTCCCCCTCCCCTCCCCGGCACCCCCAGGCCCTACCGTGCGCCTGGCCTCGGGCCTACAAGGAGGTCTGGCTCCTAACCCACAAGGAGCTAAGCCAGAGTACCAACACGGGGCCGACGGTCACCCGTCTCGTGACTTCTCACGGGACTGCTGTGGGCCCGGATTACAGATAGGGAAACAGAGCTTTAGCGGGTAGAGAAACTGCTGGCCCCAGGACTTGGGGTTAAGAATCCCTGAGCCGCTTCCTTGGCCTGGCCTCCAAATCCACCGTGATGCCTGAGACCCTGGCCAGCCTCTGCGCCGTCCTCCAGCCTCAGGCCTGCACCAGGGGCCTGCTCAGTTCAGCCCAGGCCGGGCCGGCAGAGGGGCAGCGGGCATAGGGCTCCTTCAAAGTGGGCTGCTCTCTCTCTGCTCCAGGAGAAGGGGGTGGAGGAGGCCAGAAGTGGCACCAGGTTCTACAAAGGGCTCACGCCGGGTGGCCCATGTGGGCGGACTGCAGGGAGGCAGGGGTGAGGGACCAGCAGCAGGCAGCCGCTTTGGGGACAGGAAGTCATGTGTGGTGCCTGAGGGAGAGGGGGAGAGATTTCCAACCATCAGTCTTGTGGCTTTCACCCTTTTTTTTTTTTTTGGCCGTGCTGCATGGCTTGCAGGATCTTTGTTCCCCAAAAAGGGATTGAACTGTGGCCCCAGCAGTGAGAGCGTGGAGTCCTAACCATTGGACCGCCAGAGAATTCCTGTGGCTTTCACACTTTTAAAAATTGGTGGAAACTCTTTTCCGTATAAAACTTGCTGTGAGGCGTGGATGGAGCTAGAGACTGTCATACAGAGTGAAGTAAGTTAGAAAGAGAAAAATATCGTAAATAAACGCATATATGCGGAACCTAGAAAAATGGTACAGATGAACCGGTTTGCGGGGCAGAAATAGACACACAGATGTAGAGAACAAACGTATGGACACCAAGGGGGGAAAGTGGTGAGGTGGGTTGAATTGGGAGATCGGGATTGACGTGTATACACTGATGTGTATAAAATAGATAACTAATAAGAACCTGCTGTATAAAACATAAATAAAATAAAATTCAAAAAAAAAAAACACACCAAAAACTTGCTGTGTAGCTTCAGGCTGTAAAACAGCTGGAAGGGCAGGTGCTGGGGACCTGAGCCCTCCAGAGAACCTGGGCCTCGGGCAATGAGCTGGGCCTCTGGACGCCCCTTCCCTCCCGGCTCCTGCCCCATCACCACCTGTCTGGGGGGCACAGGAACGTGGAACACAGGATGTCAGGGATCGGGGAGCCTTACGGACGGGGAAACTGAGGCCCGGTGAGGACAGCATGGTGATCTTGCCATGTTCCGGGCTGCGGTCTCCTTGCCTCTCTAATGGGAGCTGAGTGAGCCCCTGGACCTCAGCCTCAGCTTTGTTTGGGGAGGGGAGACGAGAGGGCTCAGGTGAGAGTTATGCACTCACTCCGAAGCCAGAGAACAAAGCATCAGGACCGAGGCCCCAGGACCGCGGCCCCTTTCTGTGGGTCAGTTTTCGCCCCGGAGATGGGCACATGCTAAAGGTCAGCTGGGGGCTGGAGCTCTCAGGCCTGGGGGCGGGGTTCTCACTCCACCTGAGCTCATCTTTGGGCCTTAATGTGAAGCCCCAGCTCCCCCTCCCCTCCCCGGCACCCCCAGGCCCTACCGTGCGCCTGGCCTCGGGCCTACAAGGAGGTCTGGCTCCTAACCCACAAGGAGCTAAGCCAGAGTACCAACACGGGGCCGACGGTCACCCGTCTCGTGACTTCTCACGGGACTGCTGTGGGCCCGGATTACAGATAGGGAAACAGAGCTTTAGCGGGTAGAGAAACTGCTGGCCCCAGGACTTGGGGTTAAGAATCCCTGAGCCGCTTCCTTGGCCTGGCCTCCAAATCCACCGTGATGCCTGAGACCCTGGCCAGCCTCTGCGCCGTCCTCCAGCCTCAGGCCTGCACCAGGGGCCTGCTCAGTTCAGCCCAGGCCGGGCCGGCAGAGGGGCAGCGGGCATCCAGGCTCCCCTCGGGAACAGGGTTACGCAGGAGAGCCTGTCCTGTCGCTCTGGGCGGCTGAGTGCTGACCCAGAGAGGGCCTCGGTCAGGGCCACTGCAGAGGTGGATGCAGAGGCGTCCTGAAAGGGCAGGGGCTCCGTGCACGGCCACCCCTGACCACGTTCTCAGAGCCCTGCACCAGATGCCACACTGGCCTTTAGGTTCCAACTGGTAGGGGTGGGGTTCCTCCCATCCCCTGTCTCCTGGGGCTGGGGTGAGAAGCCCACAAGCCCGGGGCCCATGGGAGGACCTGTAAGGGCCCCCGACCCCTGGGTGTCACCCCAAGGGCGGCTGAGGACTGACCGTGAAGCCCGCCCCACCCCCGGTCCAGAGACCCTTCTTGTCTCTGAAAGCAGCAAAGGGATGAAAACACGTTCGGTAAACGTGTCGGTAAATAACAAAAAGCCTGTCCCTGGTCTCTCTGACCCAGAACGTTTGGTCCTCAAGTCTGCAGACCTCAGACACAGAGCGCACTCCCCCCGCCGGCCCCCCCCCGCTGGATTTGGGTGACTCCCGAGTGGCGTGGGTGGGGATGAGGTTCATCCTACAGGGCAGGCAGGGCAGTCGGCCTTCCTGTCCCAGCTGCTAACCCTCCGGCCCCTCCCTCTGGCCTCCTGGGGAAGCGGGAGAGGACAGAGCCACCCGGAGCCGCCCTAGCAGGAGCAGCGGCGCAGCCCCCGGTGACAGACTCCGGGGAGACCCCCAGCCCTTTAGTGGAATCTGCCGTATTCACCCCAATAGGCGGGCACCGAATCCCCCACCGCCCCATCCTCCCCACTCCTGCGCCTCCACGCAGGCCTGGCCCTTTAAGCCACCTCCCCTGCGCCGCATTCACCCCAATAGGCGGGCACATCAATACCACCGCGTGATCCCTCCCCTTGGCGGACTGCCTTTCCTCGAGTGGAAGCCACTGAAAACGGGTTCATGGTGGCTGTGGCCAAGCCAGCCACCGCCCCTGCCCCCTGTTGGCCGCGGATCGGGCGGCCTCCCTCCTTCCTGGTTCAGAAGCCTGGCCCGTCCCTGCTGGGCCGTTCCCCTCCCCCTGCTTTCCTGGGGATTTGCCTACTCCCGGTCTCCACCCCTCCTTGGCCTTGGACAAGAGAAAGTGACCCCCAGCTGGTCACAAGGGTCAGCAGCCTGTGGGATGGGGTGGCCCCAAATCCCCTCCTGATGTGCTCATTAAGCCTGGAAAATATCCCTCTCATTGGGATAGGGGCAGCACTGCTCCGTTGCGAGGCCTGGACACCCCCCTGCAGCCCTGCATCCCAGCCAGGGCCAGAGAGGGCCCAGACAGTCTAGGCCACCTCCATTCGCCCAGTGAACGTCAGGCGTTCCTCCCAGGGAAGCCACCCTGCACACGATACTTCTGATCCAGGGATGGCAGGACCCCTGGGAAGGCGGGCAAGCTGGGTCCATCTATCCTAGGACAGAGGGCACGGGCTGGTCAGGTGTCCTGCCTGTCAATGCTGGTGAGGTCCACAGACCCGAGGGAGATGCAGGATGGGGCATCCCCGGGCGAAGACAATCCTACAGCTTCACATGAGCATCCTCTGTGTGCCAGGCCCGGGGGACAGCGCCCCGAGCAGACATCCAGGCAATGAGTGAAGGATGACCCATGTGCCAACAGCGCCCGCCCGCTCGACTGAACAGATACAGGATGGAGATGGTTCCAGAAATGCATGGATCACGGTGCTAGGAAAATGAAACCCAGCACCTTCGAATGGAGGCTTCAGTCAGGAGCACAGGCCAGTCTGGAGAGAAGAGTGGGTGTGAGGTGGGCTTGGGAGTTTAGCAAAGTACTGGTCTGAGGTTTTCAACAAAGGCCCTGTGAGTCCCTTGGCGTGGGCCAACCAGGCTCATGTCCTGAGCGGTGGGGACGGTCTCTCACTGGCTGGATGACCCAGATAACCGTGGCAATTCTCTGATGGCCCCGCACCTGCCCAGGGGCCTGGCCCAGTGGTTCCGAGGCCCCTCCCCATGGTCCTCGAGCCTCCCTCTCTGAATCCCAAGGGTGTGTGATGCTGGCGCAGGGACTCCCTCCTTGGGTATTCCTGGGGCACTTCCAGGCAGCCCCACGTCTCGGTCCAGCAGCCTTTCTTAACCTTGACGGCTTACTCCCCAGCTACCTCGCTGGACAGAGAACTCTAAGCCAGAGGCCTCGTGTCCCAGGCACAGTCCCATCCAGGCCTGGCCTTCGATGGGGCAGGTCCTGACCACACAGCGGGTGCCCACTGCCCTCAGCACAGACGCCAATATATGCCAACTTCACACCCACGGGCACACAGGAGCCCTGGCCTGGAGCAACTCTGATGCTAAGAGGACACATAATCCAAAGTCCAAGTCCTTCAGCCTCAACCACCACGACCACCCCCTGGAGAAGCTTATCTGCTCGCACGGCTGGGGCCCTGGTGACGGTTACCAAGCCACCAAGGCCAGCCATAAACCCACAGAGAGCTCATCCCCCTTTGTAAGTTCTGTTTCCTCGACCTGCAGGCAGCTGGCAGTTCAGGGCCGTCAGGCGTCAAGCTCCAGATCCGCAATCCCATTGTCTGCTTGCACGCGTGTGGGGCAGGGCCCGGGGTGCCAGGAGGGTAGGCACTGAGTGTGTCTGTCTGGTCTGTCTTGCCAGCTGTGCGTAGAGACGGGGACAAAGCAGATGGGCCAGGCAAAGGCCCTCGAGTCCGGGCCTCGTCCTGGGGAGGAGGTTTGCCCCTCGCCATGGGGCAAATCCGGCACGGACGGCAATACTCTGTTCCTTGGTGCCAGCCGCGAGCGGCACGCCTGGTGACCATCGGGAGGGGCAGCACTGTCCTCTGTGCCTCCCGACCCCCGGCCCCCGACCCCCGACAGAGCCCACCTGGGCTTCCGCCTCCTGAGAGCCGCCAGGCGCCACCCGACCCGTGGACCCCACGGTGGGACCTGCACTTGACACCTCCCTTCAAGTCCAGACGACGGGGATCCTTTTGACATACACCGTGCACCCCTGAACAGCCCCCAGTCCTGGGGTTCAGGTCTCACCCATGCAACCGTGAGCTACACGGCTTCCCAGCTGTGGCCGCACACCTGTCCCCTGCAGGAACGCGAAGGGGCGCAAGCACGCTTCCGTCACCTCGGGTGAGTTCTCGTCCACCTGTGCACTGTGTGTGTGTGTGTGTGTGTGTGTGTGTGTGTGTGTGTGTGTGTGCACGCATGCTCGCCCACGCTGCCTTGAGCACAGAATCTGCAGACAGAAGGGGCGCAAGCACGCTTCCGTCACCTCGGGTGAGTTCTCGTCCACCTGTGCACTGTGTGTGTGTGTGTGTGTGTGTGTGTGTGTGTGTGTGTGTGCAGGCACGCGCGCCCACGCTGGCTTAAGCACAGAATCAGCAGAAAGTGCAAGTCCCCCAAACACAGCTGCCAAAAACACACCACAATCTTCAAACCACTGGCCTGTCACGCAGTCTTTCTTCCCACCCCCAAGTGCAGCCTGTCAGATGACTGTCACAGCTCAGGGAGCTTCCAGGAAGAAAGATTTCAGGAGAGAAACTGATCCCGGAACTTCTGAGCACAGTAGGGGAGGGGCTGCAGTCGGCATTCTGGAAAGAGCCGGGAGCAAACCTCTGGAGACTTAGCTGATCCCTGGCCCAACTCAGGCCAGCCTGACCCGAGGGCCCAGGAAGGAGGGGCTTCCATCTGGCGTCCAGGAAGCACCGCCCATGGGTCCGCATCTGCACAGCAGCCTCCCCAGGACGAGGCCCGGACTCGAGGGCCTTTGCCTGGCCCATCTGCTTTGTCACCGTCTCTAAACACAGCTGGCAAGACAGACCAGACAGACACACTCAGTGCCTACCCTCCTGGCACCCCGGGCCCTGCCCCACACGCGTGCAAGCAGACAATGGGACTGCGGATCTGGAGCTTGAAGCCTGACGCCCCTGGACTGCCAGCTGCCTGCAAAGCCCGTCAAGTTCAAGGAGCGGCAAGGCCTCACACAGCCAAGAAAGTGGGTAAAAGCCACCCGACAAACCACTCGGCCTGCCATTGTTGAGGGGAGGGTTTCTGCTGTCTGGGGCCCGGATCCACCTGGCGCACACATATCCAAGGGCGTACACGTCCAACCCAAAGGCTGTGCCCGCGGCCCAGGCTGTGACAGCTCGGGCCTGCCTCTGGACCTGGCCTGGGGGAACATCACAGGGGCCGGCCTGTGAAAGGTACCTTGAAGGCTCAGGCAGACGGGCAGACACACATATAAAAGATCTCTGGTGCAGACAGACCCCCAAATGGCAAAAGAGCAGAAATCCAACCAGCTGCTTGGGCTGGGCCTGGCTGAGACCAAGGACGAGCGGGGGCAGAGAAGCCCACCTCCCCATGGTGGGACCTATCCACACCCCCAGGAGCCATTCAGAATCCCAATTCCAGGGTCTTCCGACAGCACACAGCCCAGCTTGGGGCTTCCAAGTGGCAGTGGCTGGCCCCCAGGGCTGCTGACAGCCCCCTACCCCCACGTCCCACCCTCCCTCGACCCGCGGGAATCCTCAAGTGCACAGTACCCTCACGTAGACGCATGTCCCCTGAGCAATTTCCAAGCCTCCCTGTCTTAGGGGCTCAGCGGCCTAGAGATGGAGGGTCCGGGGGGTGGGTGACAGCAGAGGTCCTCCCCCTCAGCTCGCGCAGCCCCTCACTCTGTGGACACAGACCAAGCCCCAAGCTGCAAGGCCGGACGCTAATCCCAGACCCCATCCAGAGGCAGCAGGTCCCCTTCCCGCAGACCCTGCCCCTTCAAGACCCCCTGGGTCTGGGCTGAGCTGGGGACACAGACCCGGCTACTCCGCGCAGATGGACCCAGCCACCCTCCCTCCCCTCCCCGCTCCTTCAAGCCCCCAAACTGGGGAGCCCGGCTGCCCGCCGCCCGCCGCCCCCCACCCCGCACTCCGGCCCCCCCCGCGCTCCAACCCGCCCTCCCGTGTCTGGGATCGTAGCCGCGTCACCCCGGGCTCCCCGAGCGACGGGCCGGGTCGGGGCTCCCCAGCACCGGCCACTGTCGGGGTCGGCCGGGCTACGCCCCAGTCCCCGGGGTCTGCGGACTCGGGCGCGGGGCTCCCCCGGCCCCCTCGGCAGCCCCCCGGCGGCCCGCCGGACGCTCCGGCCCTCGCGGCCGCGGCCCCCTCCCCGCCCGCTCCTCGGCCCCCGCCGCGCTCCTACCGTGAGAAGCTGGGCGCGCTGGGCCGGGCCGGGCCGGGCCGGGCCGGGCGCGCGGGGGCTCAGCTGGCGGCGCGGCCCGGCTGCAGGAAATGCCGGAAGACTGATCCAACCGCGGGAGCAGAGGCAGGGAGGAGAGGAGGCGGGGAGGAGGGCCGAGGGCGCGGCGGCCGCAAAACCCGGGCGGGATCGCGGGCGGCGCGGGCGCGCCGGGACCCCAGGCCCCGCCCGGCGCGGCCTCGCCTCGCCGCCCTCTTCCGGGCGCCCTCGGCGGCTCCCGCGCCCCGCGGCGCGCCCGGGGACCGTCGTTCCTCCGGAAACGGGGCGAGCGAGCGGTGGTGAGGGGGGTCAGCCTCCATGGGTTAGGGGTGCGGGAGGGCACGTGATCACAGATCCTTGCAGGCCTCCAGCCCACCCTAGCCAGAGTGGGGGGGACCCCCTCTCTTTCCGAGCCCAAGAAACTGTCACCATTTCTCCCCCAGGCGGAAGCCACCAGAACACAAGAGGAAACCCAGAAACCCGAGCCCTTTGTCCTTGTCCCGCGTGTGGACCCCTGCCTCACACCCATGTTTCTAACTGCACCTCTTTCTGAGGATTATTTTTTTTGGCCAGGAGCCCACCTTCTTGTGGATTTCTTCCTGTGTGTCCCCTCACCCCTTCTGCCCCCGGGGACCTTTTTAGACCCCTGAAGCCTTCCTGTATAGATGAGACACTCTAATTCCGCTGAACAGCCACAGGTAGGAGCCGAGGAGGCTAGGGCTCTCTCCCAGCGCCCCCCCCCGCCCCCCACCTGTAGGCAGGTGCCCTGGAACTCGGTCTGCAGAGCCTGCGGGGGCTTCCTCCAGCCACTGTCCCCCAGGGGCAGACCAGCTGGAGCTGGGCCCACGCATTGCCGGGCATCCCAGACCAGGTAGTTTGCAGGGACTATTCCAAACGGAATCTGTCAGTTGCTCCCTTCCAAGGGACAGGACTGACCCTCAGCAGAACCCCAGCACCTTATGTTGGGTGGAGAGTACCTTAAGGGCAGCCCTTGAGACTGGTGGTCAGCGGGGTGCAGCTTGACCACCAGGTGAGGCATGGGGCCACCCAGGGAGGCCCCTTCCAGCCCCTCGAGCTGGAGCAGGCTCTCAGGGGAGCAGCTGCAGGAGGTCCTACCTTAGCTCTGCCCCAGCCAGCCGAGTGGTGGCCCCGGACCAGACTGCCCGCAGCCTTAGCATCGTGCCCACCCCGTTGGGCCAGGTGGTGGTTCCCCCAGGGCATCAAAGCACCCCGGGTGAAGGGGTGGGGTGTGCTGCCTCGGCGGCTCTGGGCTCACCCCCAGGACCGGTCCCACCCCACAGTCACCTTGCAAGGCCTTTGCACGCAGAACTGCTCAGACAAGATGCTCAGGGCCAGGGTGGGACCCCTCCGCCTCTTCAGGGGAGGGTCTGTGCAGCGCGGGGCCAACGAGACCTGCCTGGATGCTCTCTGAAGCCTCTGCATGGAGCTGGATGTGGCTGCTGGCAGTCTGGCCAATGGCTGGTTGTCAGGGCCAATCCACAGGGAATTTGAGGAAGAAAACATAGCCTCTGTCCCCTGGGGTGGCGGTTTCAGGGCCAAAGTAGGGAAAGTTTCCAGTCATTGTTGATGCTGGCTGTTTGAAGCGAGCTTGAGTTTATGAAATGACACTGCTGAGGTCAAATGGACACGTGGCCAAGTGCTGGGATGGGGCAGAAAAGGCACAGAGATGGGCAGAGCCGGGGGCTGTCGGTGATGGCTCTGGGGACACACCGGGCGGGCTTCACCGTCTAGGAGCTGCCGGGGCTTGGGCAAGTTCGTGAAGCTCTGTGCTTAGGTTTCCTCACCTGTCCAGGGGGGCGGGGCACAAGAGCATCTCACCCTGCAGGCTGCTGTGAGTCCCCGGGGTGAGAGGACGGGCTCCCCAGGTGAACCCAGGGGAAGAAGTGGCTGGTACCGTCTCTGAAGTATAGCCACTGGCTTCTCACTCGGTTCTGAATTTATGATAAGTCATACGATCTGTCTGTGAGAGGTAAGATTCTTTTTTAAAGTGCCTTTGCAAATACAGAGAACTTTACTCTTTCTCAGGCAGGATACAATTAAATTTGAAGACTGTTTCCATCCAAGTCTGGAGAACGGTGGTTCTCAGCCGGGCGAGTTTCGCCTCGCCTCTGGAGGTGACATCATGTGCTGTCCGGAGACATCCTTGGTTGTCACAGCTGGGGGTCCTACTGGCATCTAGTGGGCGGAGGCCAGGGAGGCCACTAAACACGCATCCACACCCAGGACGGTGGCCCACAGGGGGAAGGATCAGGCCCCAAACGTCAGTAGCGCCGAGAACGAGAAACCCTGCTCTAGAGTGAGTGCACTTGTCACCGTTAGGGTCGCTCCTTACTTCTGGGTGGTCGGTCCGTGGGGACTGTGGGAGACCCACAGCCTCCTGTTGATGGATCCCCACCCTGTCCCCGATTCCACGGCAGGGGGCTCTAGACATATGGACTCGAATCCTCCCCACAGTCCCAGAGGGCAGGTCCTGACAGGCTCCATTTTACAGGCGGGGAAACAGAGGCGCAGAGCCGAAAGTAAGTCGTCCCCCAGCAGCCTGCTCCAGAGCTGTGCTCCGAGCCTCTGTGCTCTGCCAGCCCGTTAATGAAGACCCACAGGCTCAGAGGGGAACCCCTGGGGGGCCCTGGCCCTTCTGCTGCGCCGGCTGCCTCACTGGGAAGGGCGGGTAGCCAGAACACGCTGCAACACACACGCCCGTCTCAGAGAGGGCGTCTCCCGGGTGGGCTGTGGGGGGCTCGGACCTCTGCAGGGCCAGCGCTGGCTGGGCCGGTCCACTGGGGTGGGGGGCCCGAGCCAGGCAGGTGCCAGGTGCTTTCACAGCTGCCGAGCCAACGGAAGCAGCAGTGACTATTTCTCCCGTTTCTCAGATGAGGAAACTGAGCCCCAAGTAGTAAGGGGTGCCGCCGGATCCCTGACTCCTAGTGGGGCCCAGGGTGGCAGCAGGGCGGCCCAGGGGTTCGGCCAGGGCAGGTGAGCCTGGGCCCGCTGTCCCCTGCTGGCCCGAGGGCAAACCCATCCCAGTGGTGTGACTAGACTCTCAGGGACGACTCCAGAACATCTCAGCGCCCGGGTCTCAGTTTCCTTACCTGTGCAGCAGGGCTGAGATAACTTCCCCACGAGGGGTATGTGGAGGTCTCCAGAGCACAGCAGCTGATTGTGAAAACAATCGCGGCATTTATCCATCGCTCGTCCTGTGCCGGCACCGTGTCCCCACTTTCCGCGCCTGCGGGACTGCATCCCCCCCTCCGCCTGGTGGCGGGGTCACCATTCCCCGCCCCATGGAGGTTAAGTGACCGGCTCCAGGCCAGGCCGCTGGGGAGTGGCCAAGGCAGGGCTAAACGCCTGGAGTTGTGGCCTCCCTGCGCTCGGGGCTGGGCACGCGGGGAAGAGCCGTCCTCCAGCCCTGTCCCTCCGCCTCTGGCTGGGGAGACGCTGTCTGGTGATGTCTTCCCGGGCTGAGTCACCAAGCCATGTGTGGGGACCGAGCAGTGGCTGTTTTCTGTTCTTTCTCAGAGGAACCTGTGAAATTCAGCTGGAGAGTTTCCCTTTGGAATTCTGAGTCACGTGGGCACCGGGCTGGGGCTTCCTGAGCAGGCCGGCTGCCTGGATGGCTCCGTCTCTCTGTCTCTGTCGTCTCTTTCTCTCCGTCTCTTTGCTTCTCTGTCTCTCTGTGTCACACACACACACATGCACGCACACACACACACCTGTCCTCCAGAAGGTCACATCCAAACCCCTGATTCAGGCAAAGCCCTGATGGTAAATACAGATAAAGGCATGGGATTTCCCTCTCTCCTGGCCCCAGTACTTGTTCTCCTACCTAGAGGGACAGGAAGGTGTTATTTACAGGGCAAGTCCTCCAGGGACTTTATAGGAAGCCCTGAAGTGGCCGTGGGGAACACATGGTGCCGGATGCCACTGGACATGCCACTGTGCCCGCACTCAGACCTCCCCCTGCTCACGGAGGTGAAATCCGGGCCACCAGCCTCTGCTTCTAGCCCTCCTGCGTGGGCCTTGGTGGGCACTGCTGTGAGTGGGGGTGACGTGCCTGGGGTGCCCTGAGGCCCAATGAGGTGGACATTCCCCGGAGAGCAGGGGCAGCTCGCTCCCGTGGTGTGGACAAAGAATGTCGGGGGCTTCCCTAGTGGCACAGTGGTTAAGAATCCACCTGCCAATGCAGGGGACACGGGTTCGAGCCCTGGTCCGGGAAGATCCCACATGCCATGGAGCAGCTAAGCCCCAGCACCACAACTACTGAGCCTGCGCTCTGGAGCCCGCGAGCCACAACTACTGAGCCTGCGCTCTAGAGCCCGCGAGCCACAACTACTGAGCCTGCGCTCTAGAGCCCGCGAGCCACAACTACTGAGCCTGCGCTCTAGAGCCCGCGAGCCACAACTACTGAGCCTGCGCTCTAGAGCCCGCGAGCCACAACTACTGAGCCTGCGCTCTAGAGCCCGCGAGCCACAACTACTGAGCCTGCGCTCTAGAGCCCGCGAGCCACAACTACTGAGCCTGCGCTCTAGAGCCCGCGAGCCACAACTACTGAGCCTGCGCTCTAGAGCCCGCGAGCCACAACTACTGAGCCTGCGCTCTAGAGCCCGCGAGCCACAACTACTGAGCCTGCGCTCTAGAGCCCGCGAGCCACAACTACTAAAGCCCGCGGGCCTAGAGCCCGCGCTCCGCAACAAGGGAAGCCACTGCAATGAGAAGCCCGCGCACCGCAACGAAGAGTAGCCCCCGCTCGCCGCAACTAGAGGAAGCCCGCGTGCAAAAAAAGGAAGACCCAACGCAGCCTAAAATAAATAAACAAATTTTTTTAAAAAAAGAATGTCGCCTGCCATATCAGCAAACAAAGGGTGTCGCGGCCACCAAGCTGTCAGCCACTGCAGCCGCCCGACTGTGCGCCCTGAGGCACCTCGGGATGGAGAAAAGCAGGATGCGGGGCCCCAGACAGCTGAGGTGCCCGTCAGAGGGACGATGCCAATGAGCCCAGACTCTTGCATCGTCCCATACGTAGAAAAGCGCTACATTCATTAACTTGAGATGTCTGGTTTTTCTTTCATTAACAGCAATCTTTGGATGTTCCTGCCACCTGGTTTTTGTTGCCAGAACCCCTGTATATCCTAGTTCCTCCCTTGCCTCTTCACAGCAGTTTCCTCAGAGCGATCTGAGAGGCTGCCTCCTGGGCTTTAAGTCCTCAGCAAGTTCGCCAAATAAAACACAATTCTCAAAAAAAAAAACAAAAAACAACAACAAAAAAAAACAAAAAAAAACCCACAATTCTCTACTTTTAGTTTGTGCTTTTTTTTTTTTTTCAGTTGACACCGGCCCCTCTTCACCCAACCCTCTTCTTTGGCTCATTGACACAGTCCTCTACTTCTGTGTGTCCCTGTCTCGAATTTTCCTTTCCTTTCTCTTAAAAGGATACAGTCATTGGATTTAGGGCCCACCAGGATAATCCAGGACTTCGTATGGAAGTCCTTAACTTAATTACATCTGCAAAGACCGTATGTCCAAATAAGGTCACACGCACAGGTACTGGGTTTGGACACTGATGTATCTTTGGGGGACACGACTCGCCCACTGCAACAGGGACCCTCGGGCATCCTGCATCTGCTTTCCCTTTGAAGACCTGCGGTCTGCTTTGCTGAGCCAGACCAAAGTTTGTTGAACTCCTTCCCCGTTCCAAGTGCTTTTGTTCTGAGTCTTCATTTGAGGACACAGCCTCGGGGTCCTGAAAGCTGTGGACTAGAGCTAGTCCAGGCTCTGCCCCTTCCTGTCTCTGAGCCCCAAGCCAGAAGCCTGTCCCCTGTCCTCAGGTACAGAGGATGGAAGGGCGGTGAGGGCTTTCCCCCGGCGCCAAAGCCCTGAGCCTTGGCTGGGGGCTGCCTTTCCAGCCAGCCTGGAGCATCCCGAAGCGCAGGGTTTTGGCAAACCCACACTGGGGCTGAGGGCTGGCTTTCTCCAGCCTAACTTTGGGAGGACCATGAGGATTCTGGCACATTCTCCCTTCCGGTATCTGGGGGAGGGCCTGGGGCTGCTGCCTGCTGCTGGTCCCTCACCCCTGCCTCCCTGCAGTCCGCCCACATGGGCCACCCGGCGTGAGCCCTTTGTAGAACCTGGTGCCACTTCTGGCATCCTCCACCCCCTTCTCCTGGAGCAGAGAGAGAGCAGCCCACTTTGAAGGAGCCCTCGCCCACTCCAGCCCACCCACACTGTTTCCGCTTTGGGTTCCTGCGACAGAGCGCAGGTGGCCCCTGCTCTGAGGCCTCCATGCTGGATGCTCTGCAGATTCTCAGGGCTGGGTCTGGTGGTGGTCTCAGACCCTCCTCCCACTCACTGGCCACCACCAACCAGTCCCTCTTCTGTGGGCTGGGTTTGGTTAGCAGGCAGAAGTCGGAGAAGCCCAGCAATATTATGCAAAGGTGACCAAGAGCTCGAAGTGGGAAGGTCATCACCCAGGTCACATGGCAAGTCTGCACCGGAGCATGCATGGGCTCCGGGGCGCTTCTGTCACCCTGCAGGAACACCGGGACACCTGATGCTGAGAACGCCTCCACTCGATTTGGAGGGTCTTAGAGCAGCACTTCTCAAAGTGGGAGCTCAAAACCCTGCTAGAGTCGAAGACGTGAAAGCTCCTGTTATAAAAATACTAGGATGCTATTTTCCTTTTTCACCTTTATTTTTTCACAACTTAACAGTGGAGCTTTCTGGAGACTACATATGTGTGATATAGCAATAGATGGAATACAGAAGCAGATGTGAGAATCCAACTGGCTTCTGTGAAGCCAGACGTTAAAAAGACTCAAAAAATGTAAAACAATGCTACTCTTTTCACTAAATATTTTTACTTTGGAATAGAGAGTTGGTTTTCATAAATAATGTGTTTTTTTGTTTTTTTTTTTTAGTGGTACGCGGGCCTCCCTCTGCTGCGGCCTCTCCCGTTGCGGAGCACAGGCTCCGGACGCGCAGGCTCAGCGACCATGGCTCACGGGCCCAGCCGCTCCGCGGCATGTGGGATCTTCCCGGACCGGGGAGCGAACCCGGTTCCCCTGCATCGGCAGGCGGACGCGCAACCACTGCGCCACCAGGGAAGCCCTAAATAATGTGTTATTTGTGTTAACGACATAATGGGCTTATCGTTGTTCTTTTTAAAGGAATAAGTAAATAAATATTTTTTAAAACTTGGAGGGCTTCCCTGGTGGCGCAGTGGTTGAGAATCCACCTGCCGATGCAGGGGACACGGGTTCGTGCCCCGGTCTGGGAAGATCCCACATGCCGCGGAGCGGCTGGGCCCGTGAGCCATGGCCGCTGAGCCTGCGCGTCCGGAGCCTGTGCTCCGCACCGGGAGAGGCCACAACAGTGAGAGGCCCGCATACTGCAAAAAAAAAAAAAACAAAAAAAAAACAAAAAAAAAACTTGGAGTAAATATTGATAGACTAAGCAACAGAAACAAATCATCTTTGTGGTCCCCAATAATTTTTGTTTTTAATAGAGAGGATCCTAAGACTAAGAGTTTTGAAAACCACTGATGTAGAGGATGCCAGAAGGTGGAGTAAAAAGATTCCAGAAAAAGCTGGAACAGGAGTGGAGTCAGAACAGGTTGTGAATCTAGGCTTTGCCATCCTCACCTATTCGTCTACTGCTGTCACACCTGTATCACCACGGCCACGATCACCACCACCTCTACTGTCACCACCACCATCACCATCACCATCACCACCACCATTATCACCACCGCACCACAAACGCCACCAGTGTCACTACCACCATCACCACCACCATTATCACCATCGCACCACAAACGCCACCAGTGTCACCATCACCATCACCACCACCATTATCACCACCACAACACAAACGCCACCAGTGTCACCACCACCATCACCATCACCACCATTATCACCACCGCACCACAAACGCCACCAGTGTCACCACCACCATCACCATCACCATCACCACCACCATTATCACCACCGCACCAAAAACGCCACCAGTGTCACCACCGCCACCACCATCACCACCA
>NC_041231.1:2186936-2187169 GCF_002837175.3 Physeter macrocephalus | reverse complement strand
CACCATCACCATCACCACCATTATCACCACCGCACCACAAACGCCACCAGTGTCACCACCACCATCACCATCACCATCACCACCACCATCACCACTGCACCACAAACGCCGCCAGTGTCACCACCACCATCACCATCACCATCACCACCACCATTATCACCACCGCACAAACGCCACCAGTGTCACCACCGCCACCACCATCACCATCACCACCACCATTATCACCACCGCAC
>NC_041231.1:2185786-2186220 GCF_002837175.3 Physeter macrocephalus | reverse complement strand
TTGATAGACTAAGCAACAGAAACAAATCATCTTTGTGGTCCCCAATAATTTTTGTTTTTAATAGAGAGGATCCTAAGACTAAGAGTTTTGAAAACCACTGATGTAGAGGATGCCAGAAGGTGGAGTAAAAAGATTCCAGAAAAAGCTGGAACAGGAGTGGAGTCAGAACAGGTTGTGAATCTAGGCTTTGCCATCCTCACCTATTCGTCTACTGCTGTCACACCTGTATCACCACGGCCACGATCACCACCACCCCTACTCTCACCACCACCATCACCATCACCATCACCACCATCATTATCACCACCGCACCACAAATGCCACCAGTGTCACCACCACCATCACCATCACCATCACCACCACCATTATCACCACCGCACCACAAACGCCACCAGTGTCACCACCACCATCACCATCACCATCACCACCACCAT
>NC_041231.1:2165588-2184231 GCF_002837175.3 Physeter macrocephalus | reverse complement strand
ACCACCACCATCACCACTGCACCACAAACGCCACCAGTGTCACCACCACCACCACCATCACCATCACCACCACCATTATCACCACCGCACCACAAACGCCACCAGTGTCACCACCACCGTCACCATCACCATCACCACCACCATTATCACCACCGCACCACAGACGCCACCAGTGTCACCACCACCGTCACCACCATTATCACCACGACCACGTCTACCCTTGGTGGAGCATCTGCTACGTGTCAGACACTGTAGTAAGTGACTTATAGTCATTATCTCCACTTGCCAGAGACCTCTATGAAGTCGGTATCATTATCCATATTTACAAGTGAGGAAACTGAGGCTACACAAGTTAAACAAAATCACCTGACGGAGCGGGCTCCGAACTCCAATCTATTGGGCTCCATGGACACGCCGGGAAGTTGTTCAAGGTTGCTTAGCCCCGATTTGTTAGTTGCTAGTTGGGAATATTTGTAACGATACTAGTTACGATTACTGACCACACACTAAGCCCCGGGCACGGGGATAGGGGCCTGTCCACACTACCTCAATCCTCTCAATCATGTAGAGCAAGCGTTGAAATAAGGCCCATCTTGGTGCAGGTGAGTTGCATGTGAAAACGTTGCCCCAGTGCCTGCAAGAGGGCCACCAGATGAGTGCTCACCCCCATCAGCATGGCCCCCCTCCTCCGTGTGGGACCGAGGCTGCTGGGACTGAGACTTTGGGGGGAGGGAGGATGAGCCAGGCCTGTGCAGGAGACGGCAGAGATGGGCATGGCCTCTACGACCGCTCAGCTCTGTCTCTTGGACTTGGGATGCTCCCAGTGGGCCCCTCCGTCCTTCCTCTCCCTCAGTGAATATTGATGGCACGTCTCTTAAGTGCTAAATAGTGTTCCAGGCACAGGGGAGTCCTCTGTGAATGGGAAAGCAAGGCACCTGCCTGCATATGTTGCTCACAAACAAAGATGGAAAACAAGTGCATGAAGGCAGCCCCTGCTCTGACCCATGCTGTGAAGGACAGGTAGTCGTGTAAGGGGCTGGTAGGAGGCCTGGGATGTTGGGGGCTCTCTGGACAGGGTGGCTAGGGAGGACTTTCTGAGAACAGGACCTTTGAGCAGGAACCTGTGTGGAGTGAAGGACTGAACCCTGGCACCTCGGGGCTGAGCATCTTCCAGACAGAGGAATAGCAGGTGCCCAGACAAGAGCTTGGTGTGTTCACATAATGGCCAGAGGTCAGTGTGCCAGGGGGTAGAGTGATGGAGAAGGGGTACCAGGGGAGGCCATGGAGACTGGCGGGGGCCCCTCATGCATGGCTTTCTGTGCCATGTGTGGAGTTTTATTTTAGTCTGATTGTGATGGAAGCGACATTGCAGGGGGGTTCTGAGAAGGGAATGTTATGATCTGATTTTAAAAAAATACGTCTCTGGATATAGAAGCTCAAGAATGGAGGCAGGGCGTCTTTTAGAAAGATTTTGTGTCATCCAGTCTTACTTTAGGATGGCAGAAGGGGAGGTTGGGAGAGGTGGGTAGATTCGGGTATATTTTGAAAGTAAGAAAAACAGATATCCACCCAAGCCTATGGCCTTAGGGGTGGGGAGGGAAGGTGTCTTAGCCAACGCAGGGTGCTATCACAATATACCACAGATGAGGTGGCTTCTAAACAAATGTCTTTATTACAGTCTGGAGGCTGGAAGAATGAGATCAGGGTACTAGCATGGTCAGGGTCAAGTAAGGGCTCTCTTCCTGGGTTGCAGACTGCCGCCTTCTCCTTGTATCCTCACACAGCCGAGAGAGAGAGCTCTCTGAGGTCATTTTTATAAGGACACTAATCTCACTCATATGGGCTCCACCCTCACGACCTCTTTTCCTCCTAAAACCATCACATGGGGGGTAAGATTTCAACATATGAACTTGGGAGGACATAAACATTCAGTTCACAACAGAGGTTTCCAGTCAAAGGCAGTTAAGTCAGCAGGGGCTGGGATAGGAGTCGGGGGTTCTCACTGGCTCCGCCCCCAGCTTGATGTCTTTGCTATTTGGTGCCTCAGTCCCCCCCACCCCCACCTTGTCCTTAGATGATAACGTACCTCCCAGCTCTCAAAGGAGTACTGAGACTCCAGAGAGCTAGCCAATGGGAAGCACATTTTCCTTTTTGAACCACATCATCTTCTGCAATGAGGTCAGACAATCCGTGTGACCCTGGGGGTCAGACATGAGCTCTTTGAGGTCAGAGTTGACCTCCTCCCCAGTGGGTCTCCCCACACCTTGCTCAAGGTAGGTGCTTCACAGGTGAGTGAAACTGAACTCTCATGCATATAGATGCAACGATCCTCAACTAACTAATAGCAAATCCAATCCAGCAACATAGAAAAAGGAAGACATAGCACCGCCAACTGGAGCTCATCACAGGAATGCAAGGCTGCCTCAGCATTTGAAAATCAATCAGTGTACTTTGCCACAGCAACAGACCGAAGAGGCAAGACCAAATGATCATCTCAGTGGATGCAGCAAAAGCATTTGACAAAATTCAACATCCATTCATGATAAAAACTCTAAGAAAATTAGTTTTAGAAACTTCCTCAACTTGATAAAGGGCATCTGTGGAAAACCCACCGCTACCATCATACTTAATAGTGACAGACTCGATGCTTCCCCCCTCAGAATGGGAACAAAGTAAAGATCTCCACTCTATCCGCTCCTATTCAACAGCACACTGAAGTCCTAGCCAGTGCAATAAGACAATAAAAGGAAATACAAGGTATACAGGTTGGGAAGGAAGAAATAAAATTGTTTGTGTTCACAAATGACACATTTGTCTGTGTAGGAAATTCTAAAGGACAGATAAAAAACCTGTAAGTGAGTCGCACGAGATGTCAGGATACAAGGTCAATATACAAAGATGAACTGTATTTCTATGTATTAGCAATGAATACTTGGAAGTAAAATAAAATACATAAAAAATCAGTACTATAATACCATTAAAATAACACTAAAATACATGAAATACTTACATTTAATGTAATAAAATAGGCAAAAAATCTGCTGAAAACCCAAAACACTGATGAAAGAAATGAAATAAGACCTAAATAAATGGATAGACATACTATGTAACCAAAATTGGGGTCTGGCTGCTCGCCGCTCAAAAGCCAGTAAAGAGGCAAGGTTGGTGGAAAGGAGAGCGTGCTTTATTTTGGAGGCTGGCAACCGGGGGCCAGGGGAGGCGAGGGTGGACTCCTGTCCAAAGGCCGACTTCCCCCACAGACAATCAGTGGGCAAGAGCTTTTATAGACAGAGGGAGGGGGCCACATGCAGACACAGGACGGTCAGCTCTGGCAGTCATCTTGAGACTTATCTTGAGGTGGTCTGACCAGCATCATCTTGATTGTTTTAAGTACAGTTAGTCTTCAGTTCCAGGGTCGGTTAGTTCCCATTTCCTTGAGACCAAATCTCAGAATTGTGGCAGCTTATGTCATGGCTACAGCCCGGTCATCATGCAGTTAACTTCTTCCACCTTGTGGGCGTTTCAGATCTACCAGTCAGCTCACAGGATACGGCTCAGAATATTATCTCTAGCCCCTGAGGAGGAACCAAAGGTCCATGTCTTTGCTTAATGACTAAATTATTATTATCTGGTGTCCTTTGACTGTTTTCCTTTGTTTCTTCATTTTCTCACCTCTCTGATTAAACTTATTCTTTGGCTGAAGTTCTTCCATAGACAAAAGACAGGCTGAGGACATGGGGTGCGGGGCGGGCAAGGACCATAGGGTCCTGCTCCATTTCACGTTCACGAGTTTGAACACTCAGTATTGTTAAGATGTTTGTTTGCCCCAAACTGATCAATAGATTCAATGCAAAATCCCAATCAAAATCCCAGCAGGATTTTTTTTGGTGTAGAAATTGACAAGCTGATTCTAAAATGTATATGGAAAGGCAAAGTAACTAGAATAGCCAAAACAATTTTGAAAAAGAATAAAATTGGAGGATTCATACTACTTGATTTCAAGGCTCACTCTAAAGTTACAGAAATCAAGATTGTACAGTATTGGCAAAAGAATAGACACAGAGGTCAATGGGACAGAATAGAGAGTCCAGAAGCAGACCCACACATATATGGTCAATTGATGTTTGACAAAGATGCAAAGGCAATTCAGTGGAGGAAAGATAATTTTTTTAACAAATGGTGTTGGAGCAATTGGATGTCCATATGCAAACATACACACACCTTGGCTCATACCTTGCACCCTAAACAAAAATTAACTCACAATGGATCATAGACCTATATGTAAAATGTGAAACTATAAAACTTCTAGAAAAAACATAGGCGAAAATCTTCGTGACTTTGGGTTAGCCAACGGTTTCTTAGATATAACAGTCGTAAGCATAATCCATACCAGAATACAATGATGAATTGGACTTCCTCAAGGTGAAAATCTTCTCCTCTCTCAAAGACAGTGTTAAGAGAATACAAAGACAAGCCACAGACAGGGAGAACGTGTTTGCAAATCACATACCTGATAAAGGGCTGGTATCCAGATTATATAAAGAACTCTCAAAATGTAATACTAAGAAAATACACATCCCAATAAAACGTGGGCAGAAGATCTGAACAATCATTTTGCCAAGGAAGATAGTAAAGCAAATAAGCACGTGACGCAACACTCAACATCACTGATCATTAGGGAATTGCAGATGAAAACCACGGTGAGATACCACTTCCCTCTCGTGGGAATGGCCACAACAACTATCACTACAGCCACCACCAGCACCACAGACAATAAATCCCTGCTGCTGGCCAGCATGTGGAGCAGCAGGACCCTCACGCGTTGCTGGAGAGAATGCAAAATGGTAGAGCCACTTTGGCTGGGAGTTTGGCCGTTTCTTGTAAAGGAAAACATACACTGACCGTGGGACCAGACCGTTCCACCCGTGGGTGTTTCCCCAAGTGAAATGAGAACTTACATCCACCCAAACCCTGCATGTAAATGTTACAGTGGCTTCATTCATAATCGCCCAGGACTAAAACCACACAAATGTTCTTTAACACGAACGGGTAAAAAAAATGTGGTACGTCCATTCAGTGGCAAAGTACTCAACAATCAAAGCAACAAACTACAGATACACCAACAACATGGATGAATCTCAAAACCTTCTGCTTGGTGAACGAAGCCAGATGTAGAGGTCTACACACTGTAGGATCCATATGACATTCTGGAAAAGGCAAAAGTCTAGGGATAGAAAATCCATCAGTTTTGCCAGGGGCTCGGCGTGGGGGTGGACTGACCATGAAGAGAAGCCAGGAAATTGTGGGGGGTGTTGGAACTGTTCTCTATCTTGACTGTGGTGGTGGATACACAACTGTATTCATTTATCAAAACCCACACTGAAAAGGTGGAGCTTTACAGAATATAATCACACCTCAAAAAAACATATCAATGGGGCATTGAAAAAGGTATATATACGTGGTAAGCACCAACTTGAAAGAAAGGCAACCTGTACATTAAAGGGATGTGTGTGTGAATGGGCTTGGTGCGCACAGAGGTGGGCAGTGGCTCAGTGTGTGCAGGGTTAGACCTGGCCCTGTCAAGAGACGCTCCTGTTCCTGGTGTGCCTGGGGTCTCGTTGCCAGGGTGGGGCTGGGAATCCAAGCCCCCAAAGGTATGGCTCCCAGGACTTGGGGGTGGGGCCCAGAGACGTCGGTTAGCAGCCGAGGCTGGTGTGACGGGGCGAGGCTGGTGCGACCTGCCGTCGGGCCAGCTTAGGACAAGCGTGCCTGCCGATGCCAGAAGGCCTGGGGGGCTGCCAGTGGCCTCTAGAGGGCAGGGCGGGAGCTGGATGGGCACGGATGCTGGGTGTCTTCAGGGTGCCTGGAACTTGGAGAGAGGGTGCCTGGCAGGGAAGTGACCATGGCCTCGTGCTGGGCTGGGAGGGGAGCTGCCCCTTTCACCACAGGCCCGAGGGGCCCCCTGTCTGGCCCTCTCCAGAGGACTCTGGCCCCGTGTGTGCGTGGGGCTGTCCTCCCGGAGGCTCCTGGCTCTGGCTCTGGCTCCGTTCCCAGGGGCAGGTATAAGCAGCTGAGGCCGGGTGGCCAGGCCCTGCCCAGGCCCTGCCCAGGCATTGTTCTCCGGAGCTGCGGTGCCAGGAGTGCGGGTAGGGGGGGTCCTGGGACAGGCCAGCTCTGTCAACACCTCCTGTTGCTGGCCAGGAGGAGAGGGCGTGTGGTGGCCTTGGGGGGTGCACAGGAGGAAAGGGGGGCTCCTCACCAATTCATTTGCTGAAGAAAAAGGTGGGGCCTTTGAGGACAGTGTTCACTTGGGCAAGGGGCAGGCAGGGCCTGGGTCTCCTGACCTGGCTGCACGAGGGGCTGGGCTGGGCCTGCAGCTGCTGTCTTGGCCTTGATGGACTCGAGGTGGGAGGGGGCTGGGGAGGAGGCCCTGCCCGGACACCACCAGCCCCCATCACGCCCTCTCCTTTCCACTGCCTAACATGTTCCCTGCAGTCCACACCCATCCAGCACTGTGGCTCTGCTTTCCCACAATGGCCTTGGTTTCTATTTGTGGCCCTATTTTGTGGGAACAATCTCAGCTCATTCAGATATGGGATGTTTACATTTCTGCTTTGGGCCTCTTGCCACTTAAAGACATCTAGGATGGCACCGTTCAACCGAATTTTCTGAAATGAGGGCAATGTTGATACGCTGTGTGACCCAGGTGGTAGCCACTGGCCATATGGGCTGCCGGGTGCTTAGAGTGGCTTGTGCCTCTGAGTATCTGAATTTTACCTCATGAAGGTGTCCGTTTACACAGCCCTGTGTGGTCAGTGGCTGCTCTGATGGACAGTGCAGGTCTGGACTCTGAAAAGCACTTTATCTGCTTTTCCGCGGTGACCTGTCTGCCTTCAGACTCTGTGCCCAGTTAGCAGGTGGAAGGGGTCCGGGGCAGAAAGGAATTACCCACTAAGATGTGAATGCTACCTAAAGCAGTCTATAGATTCAGTGCAATGCTATCAAAATGCTTTTTTTTCAGAAATAGAGAAATTCATCCGAAAATTCATATGAAATCTCAAGGGACCCAGAATAGCCAAAGCAATGTTGAAAAGGAACAAAACGGAGGCCTCACACTTCTGGATTTCAAAACTCACTACTGAGCTACAGTCCTCAAAATACTGTGGTACTGACAGACACATAGACCAACATACTAGAATAGAGAGCCCAGAAATAAACCCTCACGTTTATGGTCCAAAAACTTTCACCAAGAGTGCCAAGACTGTTCAAGGGGGAAAGGACAGTCTTTTCCATAGAAAACAAACTTATGATTACCAAAAGGGAAAGGGGGTGGGGAAGGGATAAATTAGGGGTTTGGGATTAGCAGATACAAACCACTATATATAAAACAGATAAGCAACAAGTTCCTACTGTAGAGCACAGGTAACTATGTTCAATTTCCTATAATAAACCATAATGGAAAAGAATATGAAAAAGAATATATACATGTATGTGTGCATAACTGAATCACTTTGCTGTACACCTAAAACTAATACAACATTGTAAGTCAACTAGACTTCAATAAAAATTTTTAAAAGAAATAAATAAAAGGCAAAAGGGCAGTCTTTTCAACAAAGGGTGCTGGGAAACCGGATCTCCACATGCGAGAGAGTGAAGTTGGACCCTTACCTCACACCATATACAAAATTAACACAAAATGGATTAAAGACTTAAGTGTAAAAGCTAAAGCTATAATACTCTTGGAAGAAAACAGGGGAAAAACGTCATGACATTGGATTTGGCAATGATTTCTTGGATACGACACCCAAGGCACAGGCATGAAAGGAAAAGATAAACTGGACTTCATCAAATTAAAAACTTTTGTGCATCAAAGGACACCGCCAACAGAGTGAAAAGGCAATCCATGGAATGGGAGAAAATATTTGCAAGTTAGATAAGGAATTACTATCCAGAATAGATTTAAAAAACAAAAAAAAACCTCTTACAACTCTGCAGGAAAAACCTCATCCAAAAGTGGGCAAAGGGGGGCTTCCCTGGTGGCACAGTGGTTGAGAGTCCGCCTGCCAATGCAGGGGACACAGGTTCGATCCCCGCTCCGGGAAGATCCCACATGCCGCGGAGCAACTAAGCCTGCGCTCTAGAGCCTGCGAGCCACAACTACTTAGCCCTCGTGCCACAGCTACTGAAGCCCGCGCGCCTAGAGCCCGTGCTCTGCAACAAGAGAAGCCACCGCAGTGAGAAGCCCGCGCACCTCAGCGAAGAGTAGCCCCCGCTCACTGCAACTAGAGAAAGCCTGTGCACAGCAACGAAGACCCAACGCAGCCAAATAATAAATAAATAAAATAAATAAATTTATTTTTAAAAAGTGGGCAAAGGATTTGAATAGATATTGCTCCAAAAAAGACATACAAATGGCGAACGAGCACATGGAAAGATGCTCCACCCACTGGTCATCAGGGAAATGCAAATCGAGACCATACACGACGCCGTGGAACGCGTGATGCGTTTAACGTCGTGGCCACGTCTTCACGCACTCACGTGTTCACTCGTTCCTTTGTTCATGAGCTCTTTGTTCTATACACACTTAGGGGTGAGACACAGCTGCGTCCTCAAGGGGCTCTCAGGCTGGGGGATGTGGGGAAGAAAGGATGTCACGAATGCCCACCCTGGTGGCTGATTTTACGCGCCAGCTTGACTGGGCGAGGGGCTGCTCAGATAGCTCGATGCAGCGGTCCCCAACCATTCTGGCACCAGGGACCGGTTTCGCGGAAGACAGTTTTTCCGCGGCGGGTGGGAGGGGCGGGGGAGGGGCGGTTCAGGCGGTAATGCGAGCGGCGGGGAGACGCAGACGAAGCTTTGCGCGCTGGCCTGCAGCTCACCTCCGGCTGCGCGGCCCAGGTCCTAACAGGCCGTGGACCGCTACCGCGGGGGTGGGGACCCCTGGCTGGATGGACGTATGTACGTACGTGATGGGAGACATGACTTCTAGGTGTGTCTGGGAGGTGTTTCTGGAAGAGGTTAGCATCTGATTCTGTACCCTGAGGGACGATCGCCCTGAGCGATGTGGGCGGGGCGTCATTCAATCCATCGGGGCGGGGCCGAGTGAAACAAAAAGGCGGAGGACGGGGGGAGTCACCCGTCCTCCGGTGAGCTGCGATGTCCATCTTCTGCCCTCGGACCCTGGACCTCCTGGTCTGTGGGCTTTCAGGCTCGGGCTGAATTACATCACTGCAGTGGATGATGCAGGACTTGGCCTCCCTAACCGCGCGAGCCGCCTCCTACACTCGGTGTCCTCTTAACGCGGACCTACACGCTTCCCACTGGTTCTGTTTCTCTGGAGAACCCGCAACACAGTGAGCGTGCGGGTGAGCCCGGAGGGGGACCATCAGGGCCTTCCTGCGGGGCGAGGGGGAAAAGCCCCCGGGAGGCGTCACCCGGAGCCGTGTGCCTCCGGGTGTGGATCTCAGGTCTGGGTAGGCGTGGCGGCTCCAGCAGGGTGGTCCTCGGCAAGGTCCTCTGGGGGCACACGGAGGAGACTGGGAACCTGGCTGGGCCCCGTCGCCGCCTCCCTGCAGCTGTGTCTGATGGTGGCACCCTGTGCGTCTGCTGTGGCCTCCTTTGCTGTCGTCCTGCCTGGTCAATCGCTTTTAGCTCCGGGGGTAGGCGGTTCTGCCCCGTCACTGGGCAAGGACTGCTGGCCCAGGCAGTGCCACGCGTCGTGGTGGCGGTGCGCTGGGCTTCAAAATTCAGTTAAAGTGCTAGCTACCTCTGGCCCAGGCGAACATGGTGGCACAGCCTGAAATCCCCAGTTAGATCAGCCGCTGGAGGCACCATGTGACCCCAGCATCCGTGCCCAGCTGCCCGGGGTCTCCCTCTTGCATCCCCTTCCCCACAGAGGAGCGGGTGACAGCTGCCTTGGGCTGCTGGGTCGTCCTTGGAAACCGCTGCTGCCGAGAGGTGATGAGTGGTCAAGTCTACAGGAGTGACACTGACTGGGAGACAGGAAGGACAGGCCACTTACAGACAGCATCCCGTGCGGTGAAATGCAATTTTTGGAGTAGACGGCAATTTTGTAACGTAATGGGCAAATCATACAGAAAAATTAGCTCATCTGCTACGTTAGTGTTTGAAGATTGTGGATGTACTCATAAAAGAATAAAGAGAGGGCTGGGCTGGGCCAGGTGGGCCGATTTAGGGTCTGCTCCCTTGCTTTAACCATAAGAACTCCAGTTTCATTCACTGTAAGTAGTGGAAATTTTCCGTACCTTGGGAAAGTGTGATGAGGCCCTAGGCTCTATTACAAGCATCTGTGATCAGTGGTGGGCGCAGTACTGGGGGTCTTTGCATACCCACCTTGGTAAATATTTGCACATGGGCAGAGGCCTGGTGGGGCAGCTGTGTCCACCCACCGGTCTGGCTTCCTCAGAAGGGCTGATGCCCGTTGGTTACCAGACACGCTCCCACGTGGGGCTGCAGAGACGCGGCCTCGGTTCTAAGGATCTGGGGGCCCACCAGCACAGAGCCACCGAATGCAGATTCCAGGGCCCCTGGGGAGACCCACTGGTTTCTGGAGGGGTCTAGGGTGTCAGTATCCTATGCTCAGTCAACCTAAGATCCAGGGCTCCAGAGGGCAGCTGACCAGAGAGGGAAGGTTCTGGAAGGAAGCGCCGT
The DNA here is from genome assembly GCF_002837175.3 of Physeter macrocephalus. Taxonomy (NCBI): domain Eukaryota; kingdom Metazoa; phylum Chordata; class Mammalia; order Artiodactyla; family Physeteridae; genus Physeter; species Physeter macrocephalus. The sequence goes on along the minus strand of NC_041231.1, from coordinate 2,173,560 downwards.
GCGGGGCTCTGAGAGAGGAAGGGAATGGGCAGAGCTGTTTGGGAACCTGCCGCTCCTAGAATGAAGCCAAGGGGTGTGAGGGTGGAGCTTAAACTCCAGGGCTGGTTTGCACGTGAGCCAAGAGCACTCAGGGAAAATGAATTATACAACTGGAAGGGCACGCCCCTCAGCCCCGCTTGCACCTGGTGCCCCCCTCCGCCGGGCCACACAATTCCCAGCCTGCACCGCTTCTACTAGTAAGCCCACTCCTCCTTCAGCCCACTTGGCTCCAGCCTCGCCTCCTCCTGGAAGCCCTCCTGGACATCCCCCAGCTCAGTCACCTCCCCCGAGCTTCCTGGAGCTGAGCGGATGTGGCCGTGAGCCCCAGGGAGGCAGCTGCCTGTCTGTCTGGGTCTGTCTGTCAGGGTCCGAAGGGCTCAGTGTCCAGCAGGCATGGGGAAGAGCGGAGGGGACCCCAGTGTCCTTGGGAGTTTTTACCCTCCTGCTCTGGTTGGGGAGGTTTTTTTCCATTTGTCCACGCCTGTTGTGTAGATATGAATCTGCCCTCCGTGGGTGGGCGGGTACCAGCATCCACGTGCGCGGGGACCGCGTGGGGCAGGGAGGGGGACCTCCGCACGTCTTAGCTGCACAGCACCCCCCAGCACCTGCCTCCCCACGGGGGTCTCCCCTCCTCCCTCGGGGACCTGGCTTAGCCCGTAGCTTGGCAACCAGAGGGTCTTCGGACCTTGAGCAAGGGGGCCAGAGGAGGTGGGATGTGGCAGGGTGGTGGCCTGTGTGGGGACCGACCGGCTCTTCCCTAGAGCCCCCCAACCCCCATGGTCGCTTCTACCCCCTCCTCCTTATTTTTGGCCTGTTTTCCAAGTCGGGTCATCGGCCTCCTGTGCTCTGGGAGCCCCTGCCTCCTTCCATAAAGCCGGCCCCCTCAACAGGTTCAGCCCCTTCTACAGGCATGGCCCAGACCCCCCCCGCCCCTCCCCAAGCTGCAGAGGGAGAGGGCCTCCCTCCCGTCCCTGGGGATTCCTGTGTAACTGGCCGTGGGGCAGGCAGGGCCCAGGCCTCAGGAGTTTTACAAGCGCCCCAGGTGAGGCCAATGCACGGTGGGGTGGAGAATTTGCAAGGATGAACTGGGTCCCTTGGGGCAGCCCCCAGCCCCCAGACGTGGCAGGCAGGTCCCCAGTGACTCAGCTCACGTGGTGGGCTCCTCTGCTGAGCCGGGGCCGCAGCCCAGGGAACCGAGCGCTGGACACTCAGGTTCTGGGCTGAGAAGTCTCCCCGACCCCCAGAGGGTCGGGTCCCAGAATGGAAGGAGCAGGGGAGGGGGGATGGCCCGGTGGCTCTCCTTTCACAGAAGCAGGAAGTCCAGTGGGTGAGGGCACGTGGCCCCTGTCCCTAACACATGCCCTAACGCCTGCCTCTCTACCAGATAAATAGGTCACGTGGAGCAAAGCACTTGAGTACTGATCTCTGCCACCCCTGGGGGCCGCTGGGATTTCAGCTCCAGACCCGAGGCGGGGAGGGATTCATGGAGGAGTCAAGGGACCCATCGGGGGTCTGTTGCCCCAGAAAGTCACTGCCCTGGAATCTCCGGGGGCCACACGGCCCCAGTGCCGTGTGGACAAGGGGGCATGGCCGGGGCCCCCGACCAGGCGACTGGGAGGGAGGCCCCCAGGCCTACGGCCAGCTCCACCCTTTCCCACCCACCCATGTGGTCTCTCCAGCACTTCCCGACCAGGGTAGATCTGTAGGGACCCTCGGTGAGATCCTTCCTGACAAACAGGAGGCTGAAGGAAACGTGGGCAGAGGTCTTCCTGGAACGGTTAGCCCTGCCCGCCCCCCACCGGAGGTTAGGCCTCTGCGTTTCTGGTGAGAGAGAGGGGTGGCAGGAGGAGGGCCCTCCCGCAGGTCACCTGCACCCCAGCCCCAGGTGCAGGGCCCTGGGGGATGGAGATGGCCTCCTTTGAGGGCATGTGTGTCTGTGAGGACCAGGGTGGCCCAGGCCCCTTGGAGACAGGAGTGTGGGGAATGCTTAGGGCAGCACCAGGGGCCCAGCTCGGAGGCCATGCCGGGTACTCGTCCCGTGGTGGGCAGGGTTGAGGGTGGACTTTCCTCTTTCTGCTGGGCCAGACAGCTTGGCGTTTGCTGCTTTCCGGGGCTCTCTTGCAGGGTGTACCCTTTACCTGGAGAGCCCCCTCTGAAATCCGGGATGGGGTTCCCTGTTTATGCTTAAGGGCCTCTGGATAGCCACCGCTCTGATCTCTGTTCTGCTGCAAACTGGTCCTAACAGCACGTCCTCCTAATTCATACTAGGGTGTGAGTGGTTGCCAGTGGCTCATCTCAAATCCTTCATTAAGAAGCTTTGCATTCTTACTGGGGAACAAAAGCCGAATCATTTTGATCCAAAAGGAATGTATGATCGCCATCTCCTCCTACAAAGAATAGCTGTGGAGAGGGGGGGTAAAGGCAGGAATGATTCATCAAAGGCTCTCTCTGAACCTTCGGTCTAGTAGACAATGCAGCAGTTTGTTCAGGCTTTCTGAGCCTCAGTCTCCCCCATCTGTAGAGATTTTAATCACACCTTCTCGTCCAGGTCTTTAGGAGGGCGAAGTGAGGGAATGCCGGTGAGCGGCGGGCCCCTGTGCCTGGCGCGCAGGAGGTACCCCGTTAACGTTCCGTTAACCCTAGCGGGTCAGCGTGGGGGAGGGTCCCAGTGCTGGTCCTTCACAGCGATCCTCATTAACTCGCTCACTCACAGAGGTGCCCCAGCTCCACATCCACGGGCGGTCACATCGTGGACATGGTAGCCTCTGGCTCCAGCCGGGACATCTCGGGTCTCGGCTCCCCCAACACCTGTCCTCCCATCCTTCCGTCTGTCCACTTCTCCCTGTGCTGGCACCAAAAACGTGGAGATGCGACAAAACCCTCGCTCCACGGTGACCCCTGCTGGGAAGAAAGGAAGATGCTCCGGGGAGAGATGGGGAAGCAGGAAAAACTCGTGGCACATCCCCTGGGCCAAGAACAAGGAAGGCTGGTCCTGCCTGGGTGTCCGGGGCTACGGTGGCCCGAGCCTGGACCACCCAGAGACTTCTCAAAGGGCTCGAGTCTTTTGGTTTTGTTACAGCTGGCCGGAAGTCTCCCTGTGGGTGTATGGGTCTGGGTCTGGCAGAGGGGAGCCCCACTGAAAGACCAGGAGGCAACTAACACCTGCCAGCTCAGCTGACCTGCAGGAAGCAGCCAGTCTGGGACACCAGGTGGAGATCAGGTGATCCCTCTACAAACCACCAAACCACAGAGATTGCCAGCAAACCACCGGGAGCTGGGGGAGGGGCCTGGACCAGAGGAACCAGCCCTGCAGATGCCTTGAACTTGGACTTCCAGCCCCCAGACAGCAAGAGGATAGACGTCTATTGTTTAAGCTCCCGTCTGTGGTGCTCGGCTACGGCAGCCCCTGGAAACTAATACATACCCATCGCGCAGGTGGGGAGATCGAGGCATCCCGGGGTTCTGACAGGGGTCTCGGGTGGCGAGCAGGTGTCCCAAGGGCACTGATGCTAGTGGCACAGGAGTGACTCTGGCCTTTGACTCCGTGGCCTGTGATTGGCCAAACACAGGGAGCCCCTTTTCCATCTTGGAGGAAAGCGGAATCGTCTCAGGTGCAGGAGAAAAGGGGTGGGGGCTTATTGGGATCTGCTGGCCTTGGGCCGCCCGCCTCCTCCAGGGAGGCCTCCTGGCAGCCTCCTGTTCGGCCTGCCTTCCGACCCCCCCAGCTCTCTGTGGTGGTTTTGCTGGTTTTCCGTCTTGACCGGGGTGGGGGGCCGCTCCAGGCTGGCGCGGCGCCCGTGCGGTTCTCCAGTCCTCCTCCCACCGCCCTGTAACGTGGCTGCAAAGGCCGGTCAACCACACGTTCAGTGTGGCGTGGGTGGGAAGCCCTGGGCCGGGGGCCTGGCACACTCATGACTTCCACGTTGACGCGCTGACCTCCACCTGGTGGGTGTTCCCCTCACGCACCCCTGCTCGAGAAGGGGAGGGGGCTGGCTTCCAAGGAGTGGGGAATGGTCCACACCTTGTGTCCCGTGCCCTCTGGACATTGCAGGGAACCCCCTCAGGGCAGAGAAGAATGAGTGAGAGTCTCTGCAGGAAGAGAAGGAGGGGACAGGTCTCGCCGGCTGGCTGGGGTGAGCTGTAATTTAAGGCAGCTGACAGGCCCCATCTGTGCCAGGAGGCGGCCCGACCTACTTTCCCCTTCACACACCTGACAAGGACGGCTGAGAGCAGGGCTGTGGCTGCAGAGGGCCGCAGGGCGCCGGCGCCAGCGGTGGGGACAGCCCCCACGCCCGGGCAGGAGGCGCCGAGTCCTGTGACAGGCCTCTGCTGTCCCAGGGTGTGCGGGCCGGCAGACCCGCGGGGAATGGCCAGGCTGCTGGCTTCCCTTTGCCTTGAGGGGGCCCCTGGGAGCCCCGCCCGCTCTGCAGGCGGGCAGGTGGGCTGCGGGGCGGCGGCCTGGCAGTCGGTCAGTCCACCAGGTGCCCTGGTGGACCTTGGGAATGCTGCTTGGTCCCAAACCTCAGGGGGCGGCAGCAGCTGCGCTCTTCCTGACCCCTGTGGACCCCCGGGGATTCGGCCCAGGACGGGGGCCTCTCCCCGGCTCAGCCCCCGGGGGTGTCTGGCCGGCCCCTCACTGTGCAGCCTCCTGTTGGGTCTGAGATGGGGGAGAGGGGAAGGCCCTGAATGCCCCCGTCCTGTGGCAGCGAGGACGCACTCCCCGCAGGGCCTGGCCCCCTCCCCTGCTCCGATGCTGGCCCCCGGGGTTCTGTCACACATGTGCCAACGGCTCTAGTTCAGGTGCCCTCTTACCTGGGAAGAAGCCCTCCCCTCCCTGAAGGGATGATTCCTCGGAGCCAGACCCCCTGGGGGCGACCTCAGCTCGACCACTTACTAGCTGTTTGACTTCGAACGTTACTGAACCCCTGGGATGGGCAGAATTGCAGGACGACCCAACGCCCCCTCCCATAATAACCTGCCCTTGAGTGTGGGTGGCACCTGTGATTGCAAGCGCGCGAGATTGTACCGCGATGACGTCACGTGACCCGGCAACGGGGATCTTTGCGGACTTCACTGAGGCCCCCCGGTCCGTCGACTTCGGTTAGTCAAACAATGAGAACGGTAGGTCTGGCTACTGGGTCCAGAAGTCAGGGACTGGGGAGGCTGGGGCAGGAGGCAGGCTTCCGAGGCCGGATCGAAGATGGAGGAGGCCACGTGGTAGGAAACTTGGGTGGCCCTGCTGACGGCCAGCTAGGAAACAGGGACCTCAGTCCTACAGCTTCAAGGAACCGAGTTCGGTCAACGGCCTGAACGAGCGTGGACGCGAGCTCTTCCCCAGGGCTGCAGAAGGAACCGGCTGGCAGGTGCCCTCATTTCTGTCTGTGAGGCCCTGAACAGAGGCCCCAGCTGAGCGTGGACCGCTGGCTCCAGGACATAATAGCGGTGGCAGGGGGCACTTTAAGCTGCTAGGTTGGTGGCAATTTGTTCTGCGGCACTAGCTGCATAAACTGCCGTGCCTCGGTTTCCCCGGCTATGACGGGGTCGCCTCAGTCCTTACTCACAGCGGGGTGTAGGGATTCAGAGGGTGAGGACAGGAGGTCCCTAGGACAGCTGCCCGCAGGAGGTGGAGGTCGGGGGCTCTCCTCTGATGATCACAGCACCCTGCGCTCAGCTCGCGACGCCCTTCCCGCCCCGGGTCTGGCTGCTCACTTCGTCACTCTGCTAATGACTGGCTTTGAGCCTTTCTCGGCCAGGCCTACGGCCGGGGGTGTCCAGCTCTTCCTGTGTCTCCGGGGCCCCCAAGGAGGCTTAACACAGAGTGAAGCCTGTAAATGTTTGGTGAAAATATTCATGGCTGGACAAATGAGCTTTGGTCAGAGCAGGGCTTTGGGTCCCTCGTGGGGTCTGGTGCGTCCCGTGCATTAATGCTTGGCCCCAGCCTGAGGAGGACAGTGCAGATCTGCGATGGTTCTCTTACTGAGGTGGGGCCTCCTCCCCTGGCACGTGAGCTGCCCTCCCGCTGAGCTGGTCCTCAGGGCCCCTCCAGGCCCGTGGGCTCCCGGGCTGGACAGGGGTCTGGAGGACGACAAGTCTGTGACAAGGACAAATTACGGGCCAGCCGAGGACTGCCAGCCAGGGAACGCTGGCTCCTGACTCAGCCAGACAGCTGAGATGCGAAAGTTGCCAGCTGGAAATGAAGGCCCAGAAGGGCTCCAGGACACACCTCGGTCACCCTGGCCCTGGGCACTGACTGGCAGGGTCTGGCGCATCCTTGTCCCCGGCCCGGCCTCCCCCAGAGCAGCGTGAGGAGCGGGGAGCCCTGCCTGACCCTTGGTGTGTCGCAGGGCTGGAGAGCAGGAGGCGGGGAGGGTCTTGTCTGGGGGACGAGGGAACCCCCAGGGCTGGTGAAGTCAAGTGATTCGGGACATTGCACTCAGACCGTCCGGGCCCAGGGGCCGGTGTGGGACCTGGGGGCCCCATGGGGGCTCCTCGGGAAGGAAGGCAGGAGCCCAGCCAGTGGGGCTTGGTTTGGGGCTGCCCAGCCCCCCTCACTGTCCCATCCCCCAGTAGCCCTGCTCCTCCCCCCACCCGCCCATCTGCACCCCCAAAGTATCTGGTACGCGGTCACCGCCCTCTCCCAGCTCCTGCCAGCTCCCAGGCCCCCGACCCCTGCTCATCACCTCGGGGTTCCCTTTAGGAGAAGAGAGTCTTTCACCAAAAATCACCAGCCGGTGACTTCAGCCAAAGCTCTGGAAGGGCATCTCTGTGGTTCTGTGATCCCTCCTTGCAGCGAGAGGCCCAGCACGTGGGGGGCCCCCAGGGGAAGCCTGGAGGGACCCACCACCTGCAGCCCCAGCCTCGGGGCCCCCGGGGTGTGTGCTCAGCACCCCCCCGCCCTTCCTTGGCTTCGGGAGGAGAGCTTGAGTAATGAATGTTTTAATATTTCGCTCGGCCCAGTTAGTATTCCTCTCCTTACTTCCTCTGCCGTCCACTAGGAGTCAGCCAGAGGCAGTGGGAACGTCCAGGACCTGGTTGCCCAGCCCCCCGAGGGCCAGCGGGCAGCATCCAGCCCCCCGAGGACCAGCAGACAGCATCACTTGGGAGGGCGCTGTCCAGCCCAGGGCTCCTTGGGGGGCAGGGGTGCGGAGCAGAGCTGCCGTCCCCTGGCTGCAAGGGGTGGGGGGCTGGTCCGTGGGAGGTCTGGGCGCCTCCCCTGCTGGCCTGGGGGCGGTGTCCTACCTGCCCGGGTGGGAGGCTCAGATCCAGGGCTGGCTGCTGCAGGCCCTGGTGCTTCCCACCCTGTGGCAGAGCCCAGCGGGACAGACGCCAGAGCAGCTCTGTGCTTACTGAGCTCTGCTGGGGGGCCCCCTATGCCCCGAGCCAGGGGGCTTTGTGCTGCCTGGCCTGTGGGCACAGCCTTTCAAGAGGCACCTACTTATCTGAGACTTCAAGTACATCTGTTGGCTCTCAAAGATGAGTAGAAAAATGTAACATCAAAATTAATGAGTGCTCCATTAATCTCTGGTGGCAACGACCAACACACCTATAGCATCACGTTATGCTGTGCCAGCCACCCCACACCTGGGAGCTCATTTAATTCTCATAAAAGCGGCGGCGGGGCGGGCTTTATTAATATCACAGACGGGGAAGGTGAGGCAGAGGAAGAACGCAGGCCCTTGCCCAGGGACATGCAGCCGGGGAGAACCAGGGACTTGAACCCAGGCACCGTGAACATCACCTTTGGCCCACCATGCCTCTCTGGTCAGCTAGCCCAGTCTAAGGCTGCTCTTCATCCAGCCCCGGGGCTCTCCCCGAGGCCCTGAGCCGCCGCTACTGCCCCGGCTGCACTGACCGAGCCGTCCTCAAACACGTTCTGAAAGAACAGGCCCAGGGCTGCAGCCTCGTTGTGCAAATGCTGGAAGACAGAATGCAG